>NC_028640.1:44195843-44216607 GCF_001406875.1 Solanum pennellii | reverse complement strand
CTGCTCTCATCTGGTGCGCTACCTCCTCAGCAAGTGAGGCTCTCCTTGCAGCCTCCATCTCACGGCGCTCCTTCTTCCGTGCTCGCGCCTCGTCCTCTGCTCGACCCCTACGCCTCTTGGCATGCTCTCGAGGGGGAGGTGGTGGAATCTCTGAGGTGGAGAATAGGGTCGCCAACACTGTGTCTTCAGCAGGCTCGACAGAAGGGGCCTCAGAGTCCGGCACCCTAGCCTCTAAGATCGTGTCGATATCTGCGCGAAGATTGTCGACCGTAGCCTGAAGAGTCGACACATCCACCGGAGGGGCTGGCCGGGCTAGCATCCGCAACTCAAAGGCGTCCAAGCGCTGGTGAACCTCAGCGATCTTCCGCTCTGTATGCTGGACCATTTTCCGCTCCAGGCGCTCTTCTGCCTCGGTAATAGACCTCTGCATCCACGGCTGGATATGATGCAGAAGTGTAGCCATTTGCGCCTCTAATTTTTGGACCCTAGCAAGCGGGACCATCGCGGGTAGTGGGTCTGTGCGAGAGGAGCTCGGGGCAGTGCTACTACCCGGGATAGACTCGACCGTGGTAGTGTCAGTGGACGCCGCCTGCGTAGCCGTGCGGGCCTGGGCTACCGTATCAGCAAGAACGTCAGCAAGTGGGGGCAGCTCTGGACGGGGCCCTCTGCGTGGAGCCAACTCATTGGCCTCAAATCTGATGAGGCCGACATCAACAGTGCCATAGGGGTCTTGAGTTGATCAACGTGCCATATAGGCACACCTGCGGACCTGCAGATAGAAAAGATCATGCACATGAAAGGGTAAGTAGTTGTGACCTTGAAAGCCCTCTCGTGCAGGACTGCCTGTAGAAGCCACGCGAAATCCACCTCGAACCCGACTATCATCGACGCCATCAATACTGCTAGATCCCATGTAACGATATTATCAGCGGCTGTGGGGGAAAGGCAATGGCGGACAATCAGCCACAAGAACTTCGCCGTGAAAGTTAGGTTGTCCTTCTTGATGGCCCCCTTTGGCTCGGTCACCCAATCGGCACCCTCTCCATCAAATGACAGGTGCAGGGCCATCCACCTCTTGGTGGTCTCTCTAAGCGATGGCTCGCGCAGGAATTGGCCATCTTTAACAAGCTGCCATCGGTAGTCAAACTCGGCAGTGAGAGGGGTCTGAGTAGCATCAACACCCTCGCCGTATAGAAACCGACGGATAGCAGGTAGAGAAATGTCGACCTGAACGCCCCGTACTCAGACCTGCTCCAGTGGGGCCTGTTTGGCGGGGGCAGCCCCCTATCAATCTATGATCGGAGAGTCGCTACGTAGGATGCGTAGAACTCTCGGACCATTTCTTCACTGTAATGTCCCAACGGACGTGCTGTCCACTCCAGGCGATGCCTGGTGAAGAGATTGTGGATCTCATGCATCGTCGGGAGACTCCCTGTAAGGACCCGCCGCTCCAATGTGAGTGTTCGAGTCATAACTCCTTTGTCGTTCAGGAACTTGGCGTCGGAGTAGACTTGAAATTGCCCGTCGACACACCACCGGTTGGGATGGTCAATAGCCGGGGGTGAGGGCATGAGCTGGTGATCCTGGTGTGGATTCCGAACTTTCAGCCTCATTAGACGAGGTCGACACTGCAGCGGTGGCGGGTGCGGGAACCTCAGCAGAGCCGGAGGCTTCTTCCGACCACGAAACTCCTAAGGAGCCAGACGCTCTTTCTTCATTTGTGGCTGACCCAGAAGGTGTGCCGGTCAGTGTGCGCTCGTCATCAGACTGGGAGGCAGTGACTACGCCGGACGCCACCTTGTTGGGTGTGGCTCTGGTGGCACGGGAAGGGGTGGAAGTGCGCACATACTCGGGGTCACGCTCATCATCAGACCTAATGACCATGTGGGCAGACGGGGCGACAGACTTCAATCGCCCGCGTGCATAGATTCGATCTTGCTTGGGTGCCATAGTAGATAGTACCTGTAAAGGATCAATATTAGTACGAATAGTGGCAAACAAGACAAGAAAAACCACACAAAAAAATTAAAATAATATGACATTTCTATAGTAACAGTGACACACGACGGGCCTGGTGACGGCACGTCGTGACTATGACGGACCGTCATGGGGTCCGTCGTGTCTTAGTTAGACTATGTATATATGGAGAACCCTGAAGGAGAGTCTCTGACTAGTATGACGGTATGTGCAGGACGGACCGTCACAGGTACGACGGTCCGTCGTAGGTGTCAGTCAGAGGACACTTGAAAAAAAATGGAGACCCTTAGGAGTGGGGTCTCTGACCGTCATAACAGTCATGCAGGACGGACCGTCGTGGGTATGACGGTCCGTCGTACTCGTCCGTTTAAAGACACTTAGAAAAATGGAGAGAGACCCCTAGAAACAGGGTCTTTGACAACCAGAACGGTTGTGCAGGACGGACCACGACGGTCCGTCACATGTGTCCGTTGGAGGACACTTAGAAAAAAATGAGAGACCCTCAGGAACAGGGTCTCTGACAACCAGAACGGTTGTGCAGGACAGACCGTCGTGAAGACGACGGTCCGTCACATGTGTCCGTTGGAGGACACTTAGAAAAATGGAGAGAGACCCTCAGGAACAGGGTCTCTGACAACCAGAATGGTTGTGCAGGACGGACCATCGTGAAGACGACGGTCCGTCACATGTGTCCGTTGGAGGACACTTAGAAAAAAATGGGCAGTGGGGTGTTAGGGATTTTGGAACGGACCCTACGACGGTCCGTCGTGGGTACGATGGTCCGTCATCGGGGTCTCGTTTTGTAGATCAGTGACAGAACTGGGGGTACCCCATTCATTCCCGATGACCCAAATCGAATTTGTAGTGTTTTGGACCTACATTTGTCTAACCCAAATACCTAGTAAACTAGTAATTGCAAAAGCACCTATGTCGAGTTTTGTAAACAAGGCAATTTCGGAGATTTTTAACCCAGGTTAGAAAGAATTTTATATAAAAGAAATGAACATATCAATAAAAACTAGGCTAAAACTAATTGATAAGCAAAAATGCAAGATAAATGAGTAGAAATTAGAGACACATACCTGAGAATTGGAGAAAAACAAGATGGAAAAGTATTTGGTGACCGAGAAGACACCCACTGCAGCAACTCCGACTAGTAGATGATAACTTTTTAGGGCTTTGGAGGATTTTGGGGGAACAATGATCGGTTGGTAGAGGGAGAGATTTTGGAAGTTGAAAAGGGAGGGAAATAGGCGGAATAGTGAAGGAATTGGGGTGAAATGAGGGGTTGGGGGAGTTTAAACGGTATGATTTTGAAAAAGACTCCAGCCGGGTCGGGTCGGGTACGCCTCATTAATGACGCGACGATTCCCCGACGACGGTCCGTCTCAGCTGTGACGATCCGTCGTTGGTTCCGTTGTGTGTGCCCTAGTTTGAAAATAACAGAAAGACGTACCTGGCACGACGGATGCATACGACGGTCCGTCGCAGGTGCAACTGCTACAGAGTAATTTTCTGCAGAATTTCCTGGTGATGTGCCTGCAAATTTAAAAACCCATTAGTAGAAAAATGCTACCATTACTAAAAAGACTATAAGTATTGGGTTGCCTCCCAACAAGCGCCTGATTTAATGTCGCGGCACGACTGGGGACACTTGATTACTCAGACTTCATCAAGATGGTATGCCTCTATCACTTCATTCCCCGATGCTTTATGCCCAAAATAGAGTTTTATTCGTTCTCTATTCATCTTAAACCGCACTCCCTCCTTGGCTTTTAACTCAACTGCTCCATGAGGGAATACTTGGGTAATCAAGTAAGGGCCAGTCCATTTGGACTTGAGCTTGGCCGGAAGACAAGGCGAACCAGAACTGTCTAAAAGCACTAAATCCCCAACCATAAACTCATGTTTTGCAATTTTTTGTTCATTTTCCTTCTGCATCTTTTCTTTGTGGGATATGGCATATACAGATTGGAGCTCGCCACTCTGCCTCATGGTCCTACAAATGTTGAAGGTCGCTTCTTCATTGTTCAACCGAAATTTCATCTGTCCCTTTTCCATATCAACTAAGGCTCTACCTGTAGCAAGGAATGGCCTCCCAAAAATAATAGGCACTTCAAAATCGACTTCACAATCAAGAATAACAAAATCAGCCGAAAAGATGAATGACTCCACTTTTACTAGCACATCATAAAGTATCCCTGTAGGCCTTTTCACTGTCCGATCAGCCATCAGTAGCCGCATCGCAGTGGGTTTTGGATCCCCTAAACCCAACTTCTTGTAGATCGAGAGGGGCATGAGATTTATGCTTGCCCCCAGATCACATAATGCTTTCGCAAAATGTAATGACCCGACTGTACAAGGAACAGTGAACGCACCCGGATCTTCTTTCTTTTGCACGAGAGATCTTGTAGCAATAGCACTACAATGCTGCAGTCTATCATCATCCTCAAAAGTGACAGATCTTTTCTTTGTGACCAGATCTTTCATAATTCTTTACCTATTATCTACCTCCTTTGTCCGGCAAGTAGAATTAAGGAGAGTTCTAACGTTGGCCATCCGTTAAAAAGACTTCTAAGCGAAAGAATTATTAATACATGCAAGACACTATTCTAGAATTGTTATTTTAGTTAGGTTTTATCTCTTTATTTTCCTATGGTTCCCACAACCCAAGTTATGGAGTTTAGTTACCCATAGTCATAATCACAATATTCAAATATATTATATAAGAATTCATGTACTTACTTCAATGAGAAAGAGTAAAATCCGAAAGTTTGCTTGATTAATCACCAAAAATCACCACCAATTACTTGCAAGAATCTCAAAGTAATCAAGAATCTAACAAAAAGTCTAATGATAATCAAAAGTCTAACACTAATACACAGAGTCTAATAATGATCCAGAGTCTAACCTCAAAAATGAGGTTTTTCGAACTATTTATAGAAAATAAAAACCTAATTAAACAAGGACTCTATTTGCTGGAAATCTGTCAAAACGCGGCTGGGTCGACGGACCTCGCGACGGATCGTCGTGGTCACGACGGACCGTCATGGACTCCTTCGTCCCATACTTGATGAAATTTCTTCTGCTTCTCTCTTCATTACCCTCGACGGCAAGTATGACGGACCGTCATAGGCACAACGGTCCGTCGAGGGTCTTCTTTCCAAAACTCTGAAACTCCTGGAATATGGGTACTGGATTACTTCTCTGAACTTCATGACGAACCTGCAGGACGGACCGTCATGGACTCCGTAACCCCACACTTGGTCAGACTTCCCCATCTTCCTTCAGCAGCTGCACTACGCTGCCACCTACGGACCGTCACAAGCTCCGTAGGTGGTCTCTTCTGCATTTCTTCGCTCAAAAACCTCCGCATACATCTTTGAACAGATTTCCTGCAAATAAGGAGAAACTTATATAAAAATTAGCACAAAAAGGCTTTTGGACACACTAAACTTAAGGAAAAAGTATTAATAATACCGTGAAACCACGGTATATCAGATAGTTGTTTACATGAGCATTAGTATTTTAAATTAGTTTAATCATATTTTTGTAGTTCATTAGTTTTTTTCATCTTAATTAAATAATATATATTTTTCATTGATTTATTTATATGGTTCTAATATGATAGTGTTAATCAAGTTCTAAACTTTATCACGTGTTTGTATTATCTTCGGTCTTTAACTTGATCTAATACAGTTTGTTATTAACTAGAATTTATCATGTGTTTGTATTATATTAGGTCTTTACTTGATCTAATGTTAAAAACATACAGTTTTCTATTAATTAGGATTTATCACGTGTTTGTATTATATTAGGTCTTTTACATGATCTAATGTTAAAAAATATGCAATTTGTTATTAACTAGGACTAAATAATGATTTTATTTTATTTTTTTCCTAACAACTCGTTTTTGACTTAGAGAAAACAATAAATTAAGGCTCAATTTCTAATATTTAATTATTAGTTTATTAGTTTGAATATATTGTACCCTTTTGACAACACTAATATTTAATATATATTTATTTTGTCTATGTCATTTCATGTGAAGATATAGATAGTTCTAAAAATATATTATCGAAATATGAAGACATTTGCTTGATTGATTATCGTACAACGCATACGATAATCAAAAATAAAAAATGTTTCTCATTTAAGTATGGGCAAAATAACTGTTACTACAATTTTTTGTAGTACTAATATGATTGAAGGTTTTGGAAGAGCCATTGTGATTTTTCCCAAGGGAACTAAACACATCATTAATAATGCTATGTTTTCTCCAAAATCTAAGAGAAACTTGTTGAGTTTTAAAGATATTTGTGAAAATGATTATCATATCCAATCAATGGATGAAATAAATCTTGAATATCTTGGTATCACCAAGAATGTCTCTAGGAATACATGTGTTATAGAAAAGTTACATGCTTTATCTTCTGGCTTGTTTTGGACAATAATTAGTGCAATTGAGGCACATATTATAGTAAATAAGAAGTTTACTGATTCCAATACATTTGTACTTTGGCATGATCTTCTTGGACATCTTAAGTCTCTAATGATGAGATGAATTATAGAAAATTCGAATGGACATCCATTAAAGGACCTAAAAGTTCTTTTAAATGGTGAATTTTCTTGTACTACTTGTTATCAAGACAAGTTAATTGTGAGACCATTATTAACGAAAGTTGAGATTGAGTCCCCTGTGTTCTTAAAACGTATACATGAGGATATTTATAGACCTATTTACCCACCTAGTGGGTCATTTAGATACTTTATGGTTCTAATAGATGTTTATTCTAGATGGTCTCATGTGTGCCTATTGTCATCTTGTAACTTGATATTTGAAAAATTATTGGTGCAAATAATAAAGTTAAGGGCGCAAGAAGTACAAAAGATTTGTGAGCAAGAAGTACAAAAGATTATTCATCTGTAGAAAATTGCAAATCAAATGCCAGATGAATTTACAGATTTGAAAAGGATTACTAAATCACATAATCCTGTAGAGAATGTCCCAATTAGAATTGATGTCGCTATATGACCATCCACTAGTGTCATAGCTAATGAGTCAAAAGCACGCCTAAAGCGTGGTAAACCATTGGGTTCTAAGAATCATAATGCTAAAAAAGAAAGATTAAATGTCAAGATGACACTGTGAAAGAATCTCATATAGAAGTTCAAAATTTGGATAATTATGATGTTCATGAAAGAATCAATGAACTTGAAACTCAAGGAAATAATGAACTATCCATAAATTTAAGAGATGTTGAAACTAATTTGAATAGATCAGAATAGTGGTTGATTATGTCTTTGCATATAATATTGCAACAAATAGCATGCAAGATAATGAGGATCTTGAACCTCAATATATTATAGAATGTCGACAAAGAAATTATTGGCCAAAATGACAAGAAGCAATTCTATCAGAGTTGAATTCACTTGCCAATCGTGAAGTTTTTGGACCTATAGTTCAAGCACCTAAGGTATTAAACTTGTTGGTTGCAAATGATTTTTTTTGCGAAAAAGAAATGAAAAAAATGAAATACTTAGGTGTAAATCACGCCTTGTGACATAAGGATTTTCTCAAAGGCCTGAAATTGATTATTAAGAGACATACTCACCCGTTGGATGCAATAACATTGTGTTATCTCATTAGTTTCACAGTCCATGAGCAACTTGAAATACATTTAATGGATGTGGTTACAACCTACATTTATGGATCATTTGATAATGAGATATACATGAAAAATCCTGAAGGATTTGCGATGCCTAAATCATGTAACTATAAATCTCGAGAAATATATTCAATTAAATTGAAAAGATCATTATATGATTTGAAGCAATCTGGACGCATGTGGTGTAACCGTCTTAGTGAGTATTTAATTAAGGAAGGTTATAGAAATGATGCAATTTATCCATGTGTATTTATAAAGAAATATCAGAATTTGTTGTACTTGCTAATTATGTTAATGACATAAATCTTATTGGAACTCCAAATAGAACTTCAAAAGGCAATTGATTATTTAAAGAACGAATTTGAGATGAAAGATATGGGAAGGACAAAATCATGTCTTGATTTTCAAATTGAGCATTTTGACAAATAGAATTTTTGTTCATTTCAATCTGCCAACACAGAAAAAGTGTTGAAAAGATTTTGTATGGATGAAGCGCATCCAATAGGTACTCTAATGGTTGTTCGTTCACTTGATGTAAATAAAGATCCATTCCGACCTCAAGAAAAGGATGAGGAAATTCTTGGTTCTGAAGTACATCTTAGTGCAATTGGTGCACTAATGTATCTTGCTAATACTACAAGGCCTGATATAGCTTTTGCTATTAATTTGTTAGCAAGGTATAGTTCTACTCCTACTAGGAGACATTGGAATGAGATCAAACACATTTTGCGATATCTTAAAGGGACAACTTATATGAGCTTATTTTATTCTAATAATTGTAGCCCCAATCTTGTTGGTTATGCTGATGCAGGATATTTATCTGATCCACACAAAAGTCGATTCCAAACACGCTATGTATTTATATGTGGAGGGACTGCCATATCTTGGAGATCTACAAAGCAGTCCAGCATAGCCACTTCATCTAATCATATTGAGATAATAACTATTCATGAAGCAAGTAGAGAATGTGTGTGGTTTAGGTCTATGATACATCTTATTCGAGAGAAATGTGGTTTGGAGTGTGATAAAATACCTACCACTTTATATGAATATACTGCAACATGCATAGCACGACTTAAGGGAGGATTCATAAAAGGAGATAGAACAAAGTACATTTCACCAAAGGACTTCTATACACATGAACTTCAAAAGAATGATGATATAAATGTGGAACAAATTCGCTCAAGTGACAATGTGGCTGATCTATTCACCAAGTCTCTACAAACTGTAACTTTTAAGAAGATGGTGCACAAGCATGGAATGCGAATATTCAAGTATCTGGATTGATGTTCTCATTAGGGGAGTTAATACGTGTTGTACTCTTTTTTCCTTATGAGGTTTTGTCCCACTGGGTTTTCCCTATAAGGTTTTTAATGAGGCAACCTAGATGCGTATTAATAGATATGTGTACTCTTTGCCTTTACTAGAACTTTTCTTTTCTTATAGTTTTTTTAGTAAGAATTTTGACGAGGCATATCATCTATGAATTAGACATTCAAGGGGAGTGCTATACAGTATTTGTATTATAGTGAATGTTTATCATGTGGAGTTTTTTTAGGATATGGTTAAGAGTCCAACTTGGGGACAAAGTTAGATTTTCCCTATAAATAGAGGGCTCCTCTTCATTGTAAAATCATTCATCAATACAAATAATATGTCTTCTCTTCTCTCCTCTCTAGTTTCTTCTTCTTATTATATAGTTCATAACAACTAATAATTTCATAGCTATATATCTCAGTGTTGTGTGACCCCGTATTCTATTTCTATAAGGCGGAATGACATGGGAGACCTCTATACTTGGTTCCATTTGTAAGTTGGACTCTCCTACTTATCAATTTGTCAACTGAACCCATAAACTCATCATAAGACAATATTTTGAACCCCTTTGACCATTGATCGAACTTAGGTGACATTGATAATGTTGAGTTGAAAATTTACGTGATAACACACGTTTGGAAGCGAGTAAATAAGATTTAAATAAAAATAATTATCAATTTTTTAAAAAAAGATGAAAAACCCATCTTCCTCAACCATCCCTTCCACCCCACCCCACCCCCTCTCTCCTCTATCCCCATCCCCTTTCTATCTTCTTCTTCTTGAAATTTCATCCACCACACTCACTCTCCTTCTCTCCTTCATCCACTTTCTTCTCCAACACACATTTCTTTTTCATTACAAATCAGCCGCCCACCCTAACCACTTAGTTTGAAGTCTTTTAGATTTTATATATTTTTAGTTTAAAAGTATTAAGATTATTAATTGTTTTTTTAGGCTTCATAAAAGAGGTCTAAGTATGGATTAACACAAAGGATAAAGGTGGATATTGAAAAATTAAAACTCCATTGATAAGTTAGAGAAAGCTTGAAAAATAACAAGTGGGTCTCGTGAATTTGTGAAAGTCACTCAAAACAGTTGAGATTAGTTGGATTTGTGGAGGTGAATTTGTATTCGAATTTTCAAGTCAAATGGGAAAAATCTCATCTATTTGACATGAATTTAGTGTTCCATGTGGAATAAATATAAAGAACATGCTTATTTGGAATATTTATTTTCTTTTCTTAAAATATATTTATCTAAAATGTCATTAAAAATGACGTAAAATTCCATGGGTAAGCAACTGTACTTCACCACACTAGTCAAACTAAAAAAGGCTTAAAATATTATGTTCCGATGAATTCAGGGGTCCAGTTGACAAATTGATAAGTGAGAAGATCCAATTTATGAATAAAGTCAAGTACACGAGTCTCCAGATCATTCGGTCTTTCTATAATTACAAACTTAGAAATTCTAATAGAAAGTCCACCAACACCTTTACCCTAGGTCTGCTTTTATAAACCGTGGTCATGTCTATATGTAATGATTTGCCTGCTGCAGAGGCAAGTGAAAATCAGGATTCCTTACACAATACGGCAAAAGATTTGGAAAGGAGATCCATGTCATAGCCTTAGATGTCTCCCCATCAAATTTAAATTTCAAGGCCAATATAGTACTGATGATGCATTCAAAATATGGTTAGATAATTGGAAAGTTAAATTTTTCAATATGAACATCCCGAGAGCACGAACAAATATATATCACTGAATATCATTGTCCTGAAACATATTTCAAAAATCACTCTGGGTAGCCAAAGCTGACACTCAACTTTCAAATATAGTTAATAGTTTTAGAGGCATATGCACTTCTTATGACGCCTGAGCATTTTGCAAAATTACAGCTACAATAAGATCAAAATACAACAAGAGGAACACAATAAACCCAAATGTATGTGTGTCCATGCTGGAAATGTAGTATATGGTCTTAACACCAAATTAAAGTTCATCCTGCAAAACCAGAAGAGAAACTAATGTCACCAAAGGTGCAAGGCACAATGATTCATCTACCAAACCTTAATTCTGTTCATCATTTGTTTCAGTAAGCTCTGATTTTATAAGTAAACGATATTAACATTATAAGTTTTACTCGATATGACTGCGATTTACAACATTGCTGTAAATCTGCCGTTTGTACTTTTGACATAACTAACCAAGAATCTATCCGTATAAGAGGATCAACCTTTCAGACATAAGCCATAAATAGAGGGGTGATATTCATCAAAGTTTAGAACCACATTTCGTCTTAAGAAAAAGAATTTCAAGATCAATATTTTTTTAATGAATTAACCATCTTTTGAGACTTCCAATTAGTACACATCTATTGACTGTCGCAGTCATGTAAAGACTATAAAATGTCAACAGAGTAAGCCGGGGTGGAATAAGTGGGGAGAGAAGAAAAAGAAGAATGAGCTTACATGATCGTCATACATATAATCATGGTGATAGCGCTGGAGAAAAGTGTTAAATTAATAATTAGAAACTACAATATCATAACAATGTAAATCAAAAATTTATTAAATTTTGGGAGGAAACTATTGTAAAATGCATATTCAAAAATGTATATGAGAATACTAACCCTCTTGTATCTGTCCCGGTGTCTGTCCCTACCCCTTTCTCGTCTCCTCCGTTCACCTTCCTCTCTTGATCTTTGAGCTTTCTAAGAATTTCCAATAATTTTAGAACTTATGCATCAGCAAAAGAAGGTTAGGTAGAGTGTTAGTGATAAGCAAGTACTGTTACCTCTTCCTCTTTTGCTTTTCTCACTTTCTCTGCCTCTTCGAAAGCCTCCTTTTCAGCCTAACGAAATGTTTCAAGAAACTCTTTATGTAGTACAAGATATATCAATATACAAATTACTAGTAAAGGATAAAGGATCAAGTACAGACCTCCCTATGGGAAAACACTTCCTGAATCACTTGTTTTGCATAATCTGGATCATCGCCAATCAGAATGTTATCAAAAATAGAACCTGCCTTTACCTGCACTCCAACATATTACAATCCACTTTTTACTATTAGTCAGAAAAGACGACATTGATTAAGAAGAAGATGGTCTGTGTCACCTGCCAAACTTCAATACCGACATATTTGATTGGCTTCAGCACGTAGAGATCAGGATCATCTTCAAATTCTGAAAACAAAGAGAAAGATCAGGTTTTATTTTCCAATTTTCTCCTAAAACTTCATAGAAGTGTCACGTGCAGTATGATATGATTGCAAACATTCATTACCTGGATTATCAATCCAGGGGATCTTCCATTTCCCTTTATAATTGGGGTTCTTAATTTTCTGCATCATAAAATAAATTTTTAGATATTCCAGTACTAACTTAAGCTGTTCATGCTTAATAACTAACCATTGAAAAAGATTTTTGTATCATACCTTCCTTTTCCATGCACCCGGCCGGTATGCTGGATTAGGTACTTTGGGTGCCTTCCACATACCATCATCTTCGTCATCCCAGTAAATAGGCTGATCAAAGAAAACAATTTTTTTTTATTTTTATTTTTAATATATATATATATACTATGAAAAAGCTATATATCAAAAAAGAAAAGTTGATACTTATAAAGGTAGATGAAAAAGGCTTTCTAGGATGACAGAAAAGGAACTCATAGATTCTCAGTCACAATGCAGGTATAAACATGGTTTCCATCAATTATGTTGCAGTTGCGGACTAACCTTTTTAGCTTTTGGGTCCGGAATCTCTCTTGGAATAGAATCATATCCCTTGAATAAAAAAGATACAAATAAGTGACGATCCAAAGCAGATTGATAAAACCTACAGAAACCTAACGCATACATCATAAATTAATTACCTCAGGTTTGACATCATTTGGATCCTCTATATATTCCCTATCATCCCAGTCAGTAGGCTATAAAGCAAGGAAAACAAGTGTCTGGTAAAACACCATAGAAGAACAAAAACCTTAACAAATTAAAATACTAAAGGGATGGAAGGCAATTAGGTATTCCTGAGTTTCCCAAATCACCTAACCTCAAGATGGTATACCTTTTTTGCATTTACAGCCTTAATTTTGCGGGGAGGAAGTATGTCCCAATCTGTGTACATACTTCCAGAATCTCTTTCTCTACCATCAATCCAGATGCTGTATGATGCATCAAGTCTAAGAATGAAGGTGTAGAAATGTGTTAATTTGTCTGTTTCACATTCTAATTCCTTCTTGATGGGGTAATTCTGTCCTTGGTAGGAAAGTATAACATGAAGTTTCTTTGTCTGTGTACCACATATATCTGGTCCAAACATAAAACTGCAGCAACACAGCAAATTTAGATCACGAAAATAGTTGCAGAGGAAATTATCATTACATTAATTCTTTTTAGTAACTCTTAGAACTAAGATATTGAGTGTACAAATTCCACTGAAGCATATTATATTATGATGAACAAGATATGTGGGCAATGCAAACTAATTTATGAAAACCTAAGTGTTGCATTGCTAACGGGTGACAACATACTTGATAAGGAATTAAGGGAAAAAACATTGGCTATGTCGACAAAATAAAAAAAAAATCTTGAGAAATGACCTGTATGGGGTGTCTCCTCCGAATTTCTTCTGATTGACATATCCAGAGAGAAGCTTTATGTAGCCTCCTCCACATTCAATATCTTGCTCAAACTTAATAGAATACTGTACAACCAGTGTTGTGTTTTTATTGCTAAATTCCGGTATCTTTGCAGAGAGGGCAAAATGTTTGGCATCACTTGTTGTCTGAAGACCTGCAAATTCATTTATATCATGTTAAGTGTTTAAGTATGAGAATTGAGAGATTTGAAAAGTTTATGTTAGGAAAATTAAATAAGAAGAAACCTCTGTCATCAGGATCACCAGGCCAGTTGCCCGCTGTGTGCTTAAATTTCCCTGCTTTTCCTTCACTGCTTTTCCACTCAGACTTCACCCATTTGTTCCGCCAACCATCTTCAATCACATATATATATATATATATATATATATATATATTTAATATAGTTTATATTATTTCACAATTCTAATACAATTTCAAATAATCTGCTTACCATCAAATCGTTCTTCAAAGAAGGTCTCACATACTGAACAAGTCACAAGTGTAAAAAGTAGCAAAACTACTACTAGACAATCCATTATTTGCTTCCCTCAAAAACTTTGAGCTACCTTATATACAAACTTTGTTTACAATTAAGACCTTCATTTTTATATAAATTACGCTAATAACTTAACATCTCCTCCAATCAAAAATGCCTGCCTATCTCCAATCGAATTGCTTCTACTAGTGGGAACTCATTTTTTGACAACTTCCAATCTTTTTGTGGAAATTCCAATACTCAAATAATGGTGGCCCCATATATTTTTTTTAAATTGTATTTTACTCAAATAATCACCTCTAAGCTTGTTGTTTATTTACGTAAATTTCATACTGCTAAGAATTAATTACATTATTTTGTTAAAATTATAAATATCTCTTAAATTTATAAATTTCGGATGTAATATTGGACTTTCACATACATCAAATGTATTCGAGATAGGAGATATGATATTCAAATACACAGGGGAGAGATGTATCTGAAAGAGATAGAATATATCACAGTGCAAGTGGTAAGGGTGTATACCCTTCGTCGAAAAAAATATAACATATATAAATAAAATGATATACGAAATGATTAAATAACATATTTTAGACACCTTTAACATTAAGTTATTATTTCTAGACACCCTTTGTCAAAAATTCTGGCTCCACCAATTGTATGAGCGAGATAAAGGTAATATATGAGATTTTATAAATATATATGAATACTTTAAAAAAGAATTAGCGGAAAATTTTAATTAATATATTTTTTGTTTATTAAGAGAAACAACATTTATAATATTATAATCAATTAATGTGAAATCGAGGAATAAACGTGTAAATCGCAACAGTAAGTCTTTGCTTTTAGGAGGAGACTTTGAACATTTGGTGTAGTCTTCCCTGCCGTATGATTAATGCACAAGTCAAGTCAACGTAGACCAAGAAGACTTACTTTTGTGTAACACATTACATTTAACAACTAGTGGTGCTTGTCCAATGTTATAAAAGTGAAATAAGATATTTATTTTTAATTTTTTAATGTTTATGTGATCTTATTATTTTTAATTAGTTTCAAAATTAAATTAATATTAATTATAACTAAATATTACTTATTAAATACTCCAATAACATAATTATGAAAAAGTAACTCGGTTTTTTTTACTTAATGAGAAAATACTTTACAATAGTTGTTAAAAATTGAAGAAGTAAAATAACTTTTTTGACGAGGTAGGAAGCTAATAATTGAGGTAATTGTTACTTCAATAAGGATTATTAAAAAAACATGAAAATCACTCTATTGTAATAAAATTGTAAATCAGGAGCAAAGTATATAACATGCAAAAGTTGAATTGTGAGAACCTTATCACTTTAATAAACAATATATAAAAGACATGAAGTATCGCTCTCTTCTTCTTTTTTTTAACAAAAAGTACAAGATGACTAGTGCAATAAAATTAAAAGCAAGCAAATATATAAAATGCAAAGGTAGAATTATATGCGCCGTACTGCAGCAGAGAACGAGAAAATTATATGAAATAACAAATTATTAAATTAATATTAAATGTTATAGCTCTGATTTATTTTATTTGTTATTTGCAGCAAAATTCATTTTGTTGCCATCTGGTCCGGTATACAATTATTTATTCGATATACAAATGTATAAAATGCGTTTGTATTTGTATAAAGCGAGAGAAAAATGTATATATATAAATATAAATACATATATTTTCGTCCTATACACTTATGATTAAACGAATACATATCTTATTATACAAATTATAATGTATGAATAAATTTATACAATATTAAACAATTTATATAAAATTGGATATACTGACGAATAATACAAATCAAAAGCTCCATAACAAACATAAAATTTGCTATACAACGCAATTATATAAACTATAGTTATAACATACAAACATGATTTTACGCTTTTTCTCCATAAAAATTGTTTTATCAAGAATTATAATATAAAAAAGAGGGCATAAATGTGATTAATAAAATGTCTTTTTCGTCAACTAGAACTAAGGTACAACTTTTGATGGCTCAACTTACAAGACCTTTTTAGCTTTAATATGAATAAATACTGAAAATGCCTTCATGGTCAGCAAGCATGTTTATCATGAGGTAGGTGTGCTTGTTTATTCTCTCTTATACTACTAGATACGTAGTTTGTGTCAGCATGGACTTAATATATGTTATTTATTTTTATCATAATTTATGTGATATATAAATTTGGAGAGTTGTTCAAATATTTTTTTTATAATTTTTTTTGAAAAAAATTAAGTTATAAATTATTGAGACCTATTGAATATACATAATTTTAAAACAATATGTTATTCTTTTGGTTCCGAATTTATAGTATTTTACGTAAAAAGATGTTGTACTTTTTTTTTCATTTATTGCTCTATCAATTTAACTCTTTTATTTATGATTTATTATGAGACACACATATAGAAATATGTAATCACTCTACTTTTTTGTCTCAAGTTATGTGATACGTTTGAAATTTAATATTTAATTAATTTTACATATAATTTTAAGTATTTTGAATTGTCAATTATTGTAAAATATTTTAAGTTGTTATGAATTATGATGTTTTTTGTCATGCTCCGAGCCTACATCCTAAGCGAAACTGACACTCGATGACCATTGCTAGCCCCAAAAGAACCCTTGACTTGACTTACTTACTCAGCGGAAGAAAATATTCATATCTATCAAGTCAATGAAACTAACTGAACTGAAAATATAATAACTGAGAATGTTTTAAAGATTAAACATTTATCTCGACCAAAAATGGCGACCCAAGTCTTAACAATAGAAATAATAATGAAAAGACCAAAAGAACTAACATACGACTGTCCATGAAGCCTCTAATATAAATAAGATGGTTGTTGGGGCAAATCCCACAACATCCTAATGATCTAAACTGGAAAACAAGTAAAAGAGTCCTCAGAAATGCAAGGAGGGTGACCCAACTGACTCTGGAATGCTCAATTGGATCAACGGTACGCTGGATGCCGATCCTCGTTACTTGCATCAACATCATAATACGATGCATGCTAACTAACATCAATACATGTACGGGTATGCAATTTGTAATGCCTAACAACATAAGCTTGAAGGAGATTTTGCGAGGAACAGTTACCTTGGCTCTGCTCAACTTATGAATACTTACTAACTCATTTCATTATAAAGCAATTTAAAACAAGTGCAATATAATAGAAAAAGTTTATTTAAAACATGATATCAACTCTCTGTATATGCAAGTATATGACATAACTCTGAAATGTATATAAAAATACACTAAACTAATGTATATGAAAATATAATAACTATTATAGGAGTTTCTCTAACTGACGATATACCTCACGCTGCAGTCGCATCCTATACCCGAAAAAAAAGTATAGTACCTAAACTGCCTTATGAATCCAGTAGTCTTCTGTGAAAAGGGTTAATCTAAAAAAGTATGATCTTTTTCTACCCATGGTGGGTCCATAGTTTTATCGAGATGTGAGTTATCTAAACTCATGCTCGTGTAACACTTCAAAAATCTAAGACGGGTTCTAGAGCCTAACACAAGTTAATAAGGTCTAGACATTGTTTTAAGGTCCATTGAAATGAATATAAGTCATTTAGGAAGTCTAGAAACCAAAACGTCCAAGAACGTCCATGACATCCGAAAAGTAGTTCAAGGAGGTACTAGAGTGCCTTAGCCTATTTGACTAGCTTTTAGGAGTCCGAAAACGACGAAAATTTGTGGAAGGGTGTCTAACATGTGTTTAAAGTGAGATTCATGGCCAAAACTTCTGGGTACGACTTCCCAAGGACCAACCAAGAACCATTGAGGAAGACCCTTGCAACTGGAATCAAACACTGCCTAGGCAGTGTGCACCCACGAGAGGGCATCGACGAGGCGTGTGTTGATCGACGGGGCGCGATGCCATCCGTCGACCAACACTTAATCAATTCATTTAAGGGTCTATTTTTCACACTCTCTGAACTCATCGACGAATGTGCAACACGGAAGGGGGCTGGTCCGTCGATTGAGGCACGAGGCGTCGACGGGGTCTCGTGAGTGAGTGACTTGTTTTTGCTGCACATGTTTAGCTAAGTCTTAAACAATTAATTAAGGTGTTTGGTGGTTAGTTAGGGATTAATATAAGTCTAATTAACTTAACTAACCCCCCCTCCCAATATAAAGACCCCAACCCCATTAGACTAATCACAACTCTCAAAACAAAACTCTCTTCCTTTTCTCTTCTTTCTCTCTCTATAGGAAAACACCATTGAATACCAAGCTAGTGGAGGGTTTTGTGGGATGTAAAGGTAAGATTTCACCATTAATTCTTCATCAAACATTAAGCTATTAGATCTAATTCACCTTTGAAACCTCTTTTCTCAAAGGGTTCCTTCAATGTATTTTCAAAAGTAGAGTTTTCATGTGGTCTTTCTCAATCTCAAAAATTATGGTACGAATTGATTTTTTTATGATTTTTTTTAGATATTATGAATATATTAAGGTGTATCCTAACTTAATTATGATATATCTTTATGGTTTGATCTAGTTTGTATTAGATGATCCTTGACCCTTAACCCTAGGTTTGATCTTGATATAAATTAGGTTGTATTTTGTTCAATTGACTAGGTTATTTGTTGAATTACTACTAGATGATGTTTTTATACTAATCATGAACAAAATTAGGATGATTTGTAATCTTTTATTCTAGTTCTTGAGAAGATGATCTACGTTATAAACTATATTGTGACTTGACCTAAGTATCTTGTCTTAAGCTATGATCTTGTATTGAATTATAATGTAGTGATTCTTCTAGCCTTGTTATCATGTTCATTAATGATTTATGGTGATTTATACCCAAATTGGATCGATTTAGGGTTTATGGTAAGATCTTTATGATGAACAATGAAGGAGACTTGATAAGTCTTGTGATCTCTATCCTTTACTTCAAATTGTGCTTAATTGTGATTAAGTCACGATGTTGCATTGGAGTATGCCTTGTATTACATTGATAGGGTGGTATGTTGTTGAATTGAAGCGTCTTGATTATGATTGTGAGGTGTTGTCTTAAGATGTAAATATTATAAGGAGGGTGAATGATTTACCAATGTTCCTTATCATGATATGAAGATGTTAATGTGCTAACCTCACCTATACAAATTGTAATGAAAGGATTTATACTCATGCATTTCTTGTTGAGCTATGATGATGAACATATAAGGGTTAGACCCTATGACCTAAACTAAGCTATGATTGATAATAAAGGCTTAAAGACATTTCAAAAAGGGACATTAGCTTAGCATCGAGCGAACTAGAGTGAGAAGTGTCCCTTCCCACATAGGGAAGGTAGGATCACTAATGTACTCTTGATATTGGAGACTACAATTCATGTAGCATAAAGAGGGTCACAACTATATCTCCTAGTTCTTGAACTATGTTGCCCCCATAGGAATACTAGTTAGTGGATCCACGTAGTTGTTATGTTTCATGTTTTGGTACTACCGTGACAAGTAGTCCGCCTTCCTTCAGTGTAGAGTTTTATGACACCGTATTCCACATTAGCTCATGTGGTCTATGCCGGTTAGGAAAAGATGTTCCCAAAAAGGTAAAATGAACTAAAGGATTGAACTCTAACTATGATAACCTTAGGGGTCTAGCTTAGTCTAGGTAGGGGTATGAGACTCTATCTAAGCATTACACTAGTTAGACTTGAGGGGAGTCTTAAGAGGATGTTCTTATGTATGAAAATTCTTATAATGCTATATGACATGTTGGTTAGTTTCACTTATGAATATGTGTTGGTCTATATTGTTAAAGTATGATGCTATATACTCTTAAATGTTATTATATGTGAAGTAGGATGTTAGTCATGATTATTGTTAGGTTACTTGATTGAATAAGGTTATGGGGCTTTGCTTGGTCATTGCACTTATTGACTTGATAGGGGTTCATGTATATTTGTCTTGCTTTTGTTATGTGGAAATGTACTCTTTTATATGCTTGTTGCTAATATGACTTGATGATAGAGTTACTTGAATATGTATTCAACTATATGCTATGCATGTTGACTTGACTAGTTTTGATGTTGTGGGTCTTGTGATGTACATGCCTATGACTTAATGAATATGCAATATTGGTTGGTAGGGTTTTTGTCGAATGTGCATAAAGGTTTTCAAAGTAAAGAGCATACTTTCTAAAATGTCCCTTTGCTTAGCATGATCCAAAGTATGTGTGCATATGGTCTCATACTTAGTACAAGTGGTGTACTAACCCATTTCTTCCTTTTCCCCAACATTTTAGGCTCCGATCGTTGAAGTGCTTTGAAGACGACTTGAAGAAGGCTTGGATATCTTATTCATCCAAGTATGGTAGGTCCTCACTTTCCGAGGGCGAGCCACTATCTAGCTTATGGAGTTGTTTTGAGTTTAAGACTATTATGTTCTTTCTTTTCCATTTACTATGAAACATTGTATAGCCCATGTGAGGCATTTTTACTTTGATGTATGGGCTATACCCAAGTTATTAAACTCTTATTAGATGGTTATGAGATGAGTCGACTATTATTACAATGTTATATTTTATATACTTATGTGCAATAAAAGTAGAAGACTAAGTAACTACGAAGGGTTTATGTCTCTCTCTCTCTCTCTACATATATATA
>NC_028640.1:44155291-44195113 GCF_001406875.1 Solanum pennellii | reverse complement strand
TATATATATATATATGTAGAGGTCTATCTAAACCTCCAATTAAAAGTAACGGAAAGTTTTAAATTTTCTGCTAAATTTGACCTATGAATGTAATGATGTAAACTAAGAGGCTAGTGTTAGTCCTCAAAGAGGACGACGACGCCGGTTACATCTAGGGGGTAAACCCGGATGTGACAGCTTGTCCCCAATTCGGTGCTCAATACTACTCCCAAAATTTACTTGCTCTTATGTTTATAAAACATACTTCTTCTGTGATTTGAGATTAATGCTCAAAACTTAGCTCAAAGGCTATCTTGGAAATCTCAGTTTCCCTACTTGCTTCATTTAGAAAGCTATTAGTCTTTTCTAAAAACTAGCCTGAAGGCTCTTTGGAAATCCCAGTTTCCATTATTATTTAAGTGTGAAAATATTTTTATACTTCTTTGGGAATACTTAGTGCCCATATACTTCATTGAATAAAAGACTTCAACACTTTTCTGAACTGAACTCAAAACTTAAGTCTTAAAACAAAGTCAAAAAGTTTGTAAAAGACTTATGTAAACTTGAACTTCTCTTATTTAACTCTTGATTTCTCTTAACTTTAACATTATTTGCTCGACTTAACTCTTAACTGATAATTGAATTTGAAGTTATGGATTCAAGGTTTTAATTTATACTTCTGGATGATTTCCATATGTTTAGAAGTAATTTGGAGTAGTTATAATCATTAGGAAGTGTTAATACACTTTAAAAAGGCTTAAACAAGCTGAACACTAAAAACTGGGTGAAAAACGCCCATTCAGGCGTGTTCGGGACGAACTGCTCCAGCCTCACTTGACTGAGGATCATTTCTGGCGCGCCACCCCATCTAGCCTGGCTCTATAGGGGAGCGTCGTGCTAGCCCTCCCCCATACCAAACTGATGAATTTTTCCTCTCGTTTTCTGACCTTCAATCATTTTAATTCGATTCTTTTTCTAAAATTTACTTTAGATTCATGTAGGCACATCATATATACAAGGATATAACCCAATGAACTTAAGAAACAAGACTTCTACATCGAGGAAATCTTAAATCTCAACTTATGTTCAAGAATGAAAGCAATTCAAGAACAACCAACATGAACATTCAATATCCAATCATTTTAGAACTATTCATCATTGAATCAAACATGCTTGACACGTGTGTGAACGAATCCAATGTATGAAAGACTCACATACCTTTTTAGGGATCACCCCAACAGAATCCACACACAAGCTCAAAAGTGTCTTGGCGATTTCTTGATTTCTTTTCTCATTTCTCCTTTTTCCTCTTTTCTTCAAGCCCTAGCGTGAATTCTAATTTTGCTATACTGATCAAAATATTTTTTAACCCAATTAAATCCTAAAAATGAATTAATATAATTTGGTAAGGGAAAAACCAATTTGCTCTTCCAAAACTCACTCATATGAACTCAAAATCGCACAAACTTAGTGGCGTTGGAAAGATCATTCCAAGAGTTTCCCAACCATGTCTAGAAATACACAAAACTTATCCTGATCTAGGAATTATGATCGCTTGAAGTTTATCAAAATCTCACTTTTAACTTACTTAAAATTTCCATATTTCCTTATACTTTTCAAAAGTAACTATTTCCAGATTTTACACTTCCTTCTAGTTCTTTCAAGTTTTGAGATGTTACAATATCTCCCCCTTGGATGATATTATTCTTACTATGCTAAGGGTAGTAACATCAAGTTCAAATACCCAACAAGAAATTACAAACAAACAATATGTTTACTCATAATTTGGATAATACTAAGAAGAAAAAAGTACCTTGGTTTGCATTTTCTCTGGATTCAAAGAGATGTGGATGTCTCTTCTTCATATCCTATTAAGCTTCCCAAGTAGCTTCTTCAAAAAATTGGTTACTCCAAAGAAATTTTAGTGATGCAACTTCCTTTGTTGTCAACTTGCGAACTTGCGGTCTAGAATTTGCACATGAGTATCCATAAGACAAGTTATCTATGATCCCAATATTTTTAGTTTGTATGATCAAAGAAGGATCACCCATGTACTTATTCAACATGGAGACATGAAATACCGGATGAACCTTTGCTAACTCTTGTGGTAGCCCAACTTAAAGGCTACATTGCCAATTCTCTTGGATATTCTATAAGGTCCAATATACCGAGGACTCAACTATCCCTTTCTTACCAAACCTCCTAACACTCTTCACGGGTGAAAATTTCAAGTAAACTCAATCATCTACTTTGAACTCTAATGCTCTTCTCCTAACATTCCTATAGGATTTCTGACGACTCTGTGCCGTCCTCAACCTCTCTTGAATCACTTCACCTTTTCCATAGCTTGGTAAACAAAATTTGGTCCTATCTACCCTACTTCACCAATTCCAAACCATTCAATAGGGGATATGCATCTTCTTCCATAAAAAACTTCATATGGAGCCATTTGTATGCTAGAGTGATAACTATGGTTGTAGGCAAACTCAATTAGAGGTAGGCGATCATCCCAATTCCCTTTGAAATCAATCATGCATTTCCCTCAACATACCTTTAAAGTATGGATAGTTTGTTCCTCTTTCCCATTAGTCTGGGGATGAAAGGCAATACTTAAGCTCACCTTTGAACCCAAAACTTTTTGAAAATATTTCTAGAACTACGTAGTAATTTGTGCACCTCTATCTGAAATAATGGAGATCGAAACCCCATGAAGCCTTAACACCTCTTGTATATATAGAACTTAGAATAATCTTCTGCAAATGGGTAGTCTTTACCGGTAAAAAATGGGCTGATTTTGTCATTCTGTTGACAATCACCCAAATAGAATCACGCTGCCTGCAAGACCTTGGTAAGCCTGTCACTAAATCCATATTAATCATCTCCCACTTCCATTCCGGAATTTCTATATTCTGAACCAAATCACCGGGCCTTTGGTGTTCTACTTTAACTTGTTGGCAATTTGGGGACTTAGCAATAAACTCGCAATACCCGTCTTCATACCATTCCTCCAATATAATTCCCTCAAGTCATAATACATTTTTATGGAGCCCGTATGAATGGAATACCTAGAGCAATGAGCTTCCTCGATGTGACTCTCTTGGAGTCCATCCACCATTGGTTTAGACAGTCTACCTTAATATCTCAATTCACCATCTCCCATTGTTCAAAAGTTAATACCTTTTGCTTATGATTATTTGCTTTCAATTCAAGCAAAACGGGATCATTCTTGTTTGATTTTTACTTCTTGCACTAATGAAGACTCAATCCCATTCATTACCACTACTCCTTATTCTGTGGAATCTATTAGTCGGACCCCTTATCGTACTAGTATATGTACATTTTTTGCTAGTTCTTCTCCTCTTCCTAAATATGGGAGGTATTATTCATAGAAAACCTGTTTAAGGCATCAACAATAACATTAGCCTTACCTGGGTGGTAAAGAATACACATGTCATAATCTTTTAGCAATTCTAACCACCTCTTCTGTCTGAGATTAAACTCTCTCTGAGTGAACACATATTGTAGGCTCTTGTGATCAGTGAATACATTAACATGAACCCAATACAAATAGTGATGCCATATCTTTAAGACGAATACTACCGCAACCAACTCTAAGTCATGGGCTAGATAATTCTTCTCATGAACCTTCAACTGTCTGGAGGCATAAGATATAATTTTTCCATTAAGCATTAACACACAACCCATCCAACTATAGATGTATTACAATACACCACAAAACCTTGAGTACCTTCTGGTGAAGTCAAAACTAGGAAAGTAATCAACTTCTTCTTCAATTCCGAAAATATTTTCTAACAAGCTTTAGACCGTTGAAACTTAACTGTCTTTTGAGTCAATTTCGTCAAAGGACACAAAATAGACAAAACCCCCTCTACAAATCTTCTATAATAGCTAACTAAACCCAAGAAACTCCTAATATCAGTTGGACATGTGGGTCTAGGTCAATTCTGCACTGTCTCAATTTTTTGAATATCAATTTTAATTCCCTCTCCAGAAACTATGTGGCCTAAGAATGCCACACACTCGAGCCAAAACTTCACACTTAAGAGAACTTGGCATACAACTCTCTATCTTTCAAAGTATAAAGAACTATTCTGAGATGATTAGCATGATCTTCTTTATTCTTTGAATAGATTAGTATGTCATCAATGAAGAGATAACAAACATATCTAAATAAGATTTGAATACTCTATTCATAAGGTCGATAAATGAAATTGGTGCATTTTTTAAACCAAAAGACATGACCAAAAACACACAGTGACCATATCTAGTTCTGAATGTTGTCTTTGGAATATCACACTCCCTTACTTTCGATTGATGGTAGCATGATCTGAGGTAAATTTTTGAGATATAGGAAGCACCTTGAAGCTGGTAAAAAAGATCACCAATCCTTGGAAGAGGATACTTATTCTTGATGGTAACATTGTTGAATTGACGGTAGTCTATACACACCCTAAGCGAACTATCTTTCTTCCTCACAAACAAGAACAGAGCGCCCCAAGGTAGACACTTGGTCTAATGAAGCCCTAATCTAACAAATCTTTTAACTCCTTTTTCAACTCTTTCAATTCTGCTGGTGCCACTCTATATGGTAGAATAGAGATAAGACGAGTATCTGAAAGAAGATCTATACCTATGTCTATCTCTCTCAAGAGGGACTCAAAAAAAATCATTTGAAAAAACTTTTGGAAACTCTTTTACTACTGGAACTGACTGAATAAGTAGTACATCAACACTTGAGTAGTTATTATTGTTGTTGTTGTTGTTGTTGTTGTTGTTGCTGTTGTTGTTGTTGTTTGTTATTGTTATTGTTATTGTTATTGTAATTGTTATTGTTATGGTATTATTACTATTGTTGTTATTGTTATTATTAGAATTATTATTATTATTTTATTGTTATTGTCGTTGTCGTTGTCGTTGTTGTTGTCATTGTCGTTGTCGTTGTCGTTGTATTTATCATCGTCGTTATCGTCGTCGTCGTCGTCATTGTCGTTGTCGTTGTCGTCATCATCATCGTTATCATTGTCGTTGTTGTTGTCGTTATCGTTGTCATTGTCGTTGTCGTTGTTGTTATTATTATTATTATTATTATTATTATTATTATTAAGAAGAATCATGTGTTAAAATGGATTTATACGTGGAGTTGTGTATTTTCTCTGCAACGGGCATGTGAGTATAATTATTTCTTAATGTAGTTAGTTATTGAAGAAAGTGAATATACTGCTCTTCGATATTGTTTTTTAGGGACCTTCTTTGATGTAAATCCATTGGAGCATTGCATAACTTTATTTTGTTGCTTTATACAGTAGAGTACCTTTCCATTTTTAATTAAATCTAACTTGGGATTATGAAATATCAACTTAGGTTTGTTGGTTAGTTTCTCCGTCTGTATTGATTAAATCGTGACAAAACTTTGGTTTGAGTCCATTCACTAGTAACAAATAAAATAGTTTAAGCTTAAGTGAGTAGTATATCTTACTCATTTTTAGTTTTCACATTTTAACTTGAAATATTTGCTTAAATCTGAGTAAGATTGTTAAATGTGTAAAAGCTCTTTAGTTGATTGGTTTTGCTATTTTAAATTATAGCAATGAATAATTATCAAATTTTATAGTTAAGTTGACATAAATTGTGAAGCCTTTCATTGATCCTTTGTTCTGTTCTTTGGCATGAACCCATCAATTTGAGTCCATTTTGGACTCCATCCCTGCATTTCTTTGAGTTGAGATCCTTATTGAGTCGGCCTTCATCTTTATTCAAGTTTTTGAAGATGAAACAAGCATTGCAGAGTCCAAAATTTGATTGTATACATTCAGTATAGAATGATATATAGGGGAAAATGCGGAAAAGAAGTCAAAAAGGTAGATGCACGTGTGAAGTGTTGCAATACAAGCTGAAAACAGAAAACCCCGATCTCTGAAAATCCAAGATGAGTTGTAGACAGATTGTATACAACAATACTTTTAGGGAAAAACGATGCTGAAGCCCAAACACAATTACAACAGGCCCAAGAAGGGGCCCAAATTCAATTTCTCCTTTACCCTTAACTTATTTAATTGTGTGATTATTTTTTGCTTTGTTGCTTATTAACTCCAACTTTAGAAATTATTAATTCCCCAAATGATGAATTATATTCTTTATGTTAGTAAAACTTTTCTTATCAACTCATATACTTTATTTGAAAATTTAGTCAAATTTTGTAATTTATTCTTCAATTAATTTAACAGAGTTTTCACACTTTAATTAACCAATTTTGTCAAATTATTACTTTGTAAAAATAAGTAAACAAATTGTGATCAACCTAATTTCGTAAAAATTCTACTCCCTTGCAATTTAATTCAAATATTTCAATTAATGTCCTCTTTTCTTAAGAAATTAAAAATCATACTTTGTTTTACTATTTTCTCAAGTTAATCATTTTTTAAAAAATAAATAGGATAACCGCATGTTAGCGGGCACTTCAAATTCTTAAACCCTTCTCGAAGTGTACATTGAACTTTGAACCCACTTTGATATTTTCAAATGATTTTTTCTGTTTAGTCTTTGAGAAATATAGGTTTTCTTAGTTTCTTTAAAATATTAAATGGAGTCTCTTTTTAATGTATTTTTCTCAAGTTGTCTTATACTTGGAATATTTTAAAAATTGATTTTTCTAAAGATTAGTAAAATTACGGCAAAACATAATTCACATGCATAATTATATTTCATGTTTTGACATAAGTAAAGTCAACCTTAACATGCACTCATATGAATATACATAAACCAAAATCCTTATTACATAAAAGAACCTAATCCTAACCTCCCTTAAAATATACTTGTGCAATGTATGGGTGAAGTCTCATTCCCTCACTCATACTAAGTAGACTCTTTAAGAAGTCATGACTAGAGTTCATATTCTTATCTTGGTTCATTTATTTAGCATTCGGGAGACACTTCCATAACCGACATAGACCATGTGAGTTACATGGAATCCGGTGTTCTACTCCCACACTGAAAAGAGAGGGTACTACTTGCCTAAGGTAGAACCTTTCATAATAGCTATCTAGATGGATGCACTAGCTAAGACCTATAGGGGCGCGTAGTTATTGAACAAGGAGATTGCTACTGGAAACCCAAACTTGCTAACATAGACGGCTTCCATCTAAAGACAACACATATCCTTGGGAATCCAGACTTACTAACGTAGAAGGAACCGATGTGGGAAACCGGACTTGGTAGACGTAAAAGCCTCCATCTCATTTTCATGTTCACTTGCTGCTAAGCTCAACTCCCTTTTTAAAACATCTTTAAGCCTTTACTTAACATTAATTCATCAAAATAGGCTTTAGGGACTTAATTCCCTCATATATCATATAGCTCAAAGGTTTCTAAGATGAGAATAGCCTTTCATCATAGATACTACATAATGTGAGAATAGCCTTTCACATAATCATAACATTCATAACACTCTCGTTTAGACTAGACTCACATTCACTAGATTATCCTTATCCTTATTTATTCATTTATTCATTCATGGGTGTGTATACAAATTTGCGAAAGCCTTTCACATAAACACCATTATGCAACACATGTTCATACCTTGCTAGCCATGTACTTTTCATGCATAATTATATGTAAAGGTGCATATGAGAATTAACCTTTCGATTGATGCCATAACCATATCATATTCATTATTATGCATGGGGCCAGTGTGTTTACGTATTGGTGCTCATAATGGCGTAATAGCAACAACATTGTTACTGATAGAACTTCCATTCAAAGGATCATAACACATTTCCAATATCCCAAGTCATGAACAAATCACAAGTAAAGACTTTGGGGATTCTAGATCACACATTCACCCTTCATCATAGGAGACATAAACACATTCATTATTTGAATAGGTAACTCCTAACATGTATAATATCACACATTTATATAGGGGTCATGTAGTTAGGGCTCATTCCATAATAGCACCTATACCTTACCCTAACATTCTAATTCACTTTATACTTCACATTATCAATACACCTTAATTATGATACTAATATTGAGGATTACATACATAACCCTCATGGCATACCTTTAACACATATGTATCATAATAAAAATCACTTTATATCTATTTCTCTCAAGGCCATGATCACAACATGCATACATAAACAAGAAGTAAACACCTCCACCATAAGTGGATAAAACCATACAACACAATTCCAATACTATAAACAAGAAGTGAGGTCAACTTACCAATTTTCCAAGCCATGCTCATCATAGATAAATTCTCAAAAATTCATATTCAATAGTATTTAATAATAGATCACAATCTAGGCTTAATTCAATTAGCATACAATCGCGATCACAAAATCCACTTTATAGGCTAAATTGAGAGTTTAGCATGATCATGGATTCTTAAGCAACTCCATTGAAATTAATCTTAAAAACCTTGATCTAACATTGATTAATCATTACAATTCTTTTGAAAAAACTTTGACAATGAACCCATGCTTAGATTGGAAATTGGGAACTTTGATCATTGAAACACTATTGAAAATCTTTGATAGAACTCCTTGAATGAGAGTTTATTCAAGAACAAGTGTAACCATACCTTATTGATTGAATACCCACAAAAATTGAAAAAGAAATCATTTAAAAACCCATCTCCTAGCTTGATCTTGAGCTTGATATCCAATGGAGTTCTAGAGAGAATATATTAGGGATTGGATGCTTTAGATTTGAAGAACGAATTCTAACTTTGGGCTTCTATGTTTTAAATAACTCAAATTACCCTAAAATAGGTAAAATAACCATCCCCCATTAATTAGAACGTGGGATAATTTACCAATTCACCCTTTAATTAGCCGAGTCACTTGATAGCTTGCAGGTAGTGGCTCATGACCACCACCTATGAACCGTAGGTGGTTCAACCCCACCGTCCTGCAGTTTTGTGGAATGATATTGAGGATAATTCAAATAGGGCATAAGATTCCATGACTAAGTGTGATCCACTTCCCCCCACCTACGGGGCGTCATGCAATCAACGGGCCATAATTTGTGGTGGTGAAGCGGTTTTGGCAGCTTCTTGGCCAATGTAAGGGTCCTCCTATAGGACCCTTGGGGTGGAACTTGGGGAGTCGTACCCGAATGTTCTGACACTAAACATGACCATATATATATATATACTAGGGTCACTTCACATCATTTAAGACTCCAAAAAATACACCAAAGCATGAACAACACGATAGAACACACTAGCACACAAAAGACTAATTTTCGAACGTCTTGGTCGTCACATGACGTTTGACCTCAAAAATATTATAACCAACTATTGAAAGCTGTTTCTCACATTATTAAAAATTTATGAACACATAATAATCATGTGAGGATCTAGTTCGTTCTATTTTATTTTGAGGGTCCTTACACTTCCATTTCGGAAGTTCTATATTCTGAGCCAAACAACCTAGCCTTTAATGCTCTACTTTAACCTGTTGGCAATTTGGGAACTTAGCAACGAATTCCGCAATGCACTTCTTCATACCATTCCACCAATATACTTTCCGTAAGTCATCATACATTTTTGTGGAACCCGGATGAATGGAATACATGGAGCTATGAGCTTCCTCGACGATTCTCTCTTACGTGATGATTCTCTCTTATATTCCATCCACCATTGGTACACAAAGTCTAACTTGATATATAAATACACCATCTCCCCCTTGTTCAAAATATATACCTTTTGCTTATGAACATTTGCTTTCAATTCAAGCAAAATGGGATGTTGATCTTGCTTGCCTTTTACTTCTGACACTAATGAAGACAACCACATTCATCACCACTACTCCTCATTCTATGGAATCCATTAGACGGACCCCTAATCGTTTAGTTCTATGCACATATTTTGCTTTTTCTTTCTTCTCTTCCCAATATGGGTGGTAATACCCATATAAAACCTGCTTAAGGCGTCAACAACAACATTCGCCTTACCTGAGTGGTAAATAATACTTATGTCGTAATTATTGAGCAATTATAACCACCTCCTTTGTATGAGATTAAGCTCCCTCTGTGTGAACACACATTGTAGGCTCTTGTGATCAGTGAATACATCAGCATGAACCCCATACAAATAGTGACGCCATATCTTAAAAGCGAATACTACCGCAAACAAACTCTAAGTCACGGGTTGGATAATTCTTCTCATGAACCTATAATTGTTTGAAGACATAAGCTATAACTTTTCCATTTTACATGAACACACAACCAAAGCAACTCTAGATTCATCAACCTTTTCTTTAATTTATGAAAGCTTTTCTCACAATCTTCAGACCATTGAAACTTAACTATCTTCTGAGTCAATTTCGTCAAAGGACATAAAATAGTCGAGAACCCCTTTAAAGATCTTCTATAATAGCTAGCTAAACCCATAACTCCTAGTATCAGTTTGAAATGTGGGCCTAGGTCAATTCTACACTGCCTCAATTTTTTGAGTATCAACTTTAATTCTCTCCAGACACTATGTGGCCTAAGAATACCACATAATCAAGATGAAACTCACACTAAAAGAACTTTACATACAAATCTTTATATTTCAAAGTTTGAAGAACTATTCTGAGGTGATTAACATGATCTTCTTCATTCCTTGAAAAGATTAGTATATCATCAATGAAGACGATAACAAGCATATCTCAATAAGGTTTCTATTCAAAAGGTCCATGAACGTTGTTGGTGCATTTTTCAAACCAAAGGACATGACCAGAAACTCATAATGACCACATCTGATTTTGAATGCTGTCTTTGGAATATCACACTCCCTTATTTTCAAGTGATGGTAGCCTGATTTGAGGTCAATTTTCCGTAAATAGGAAGCACCCTGAAGCTGGACGAAAGATCATCATTCCTTGGAAGAGGATACATATTCTTGATGGTAACCTCGTTTAATTGATGGTAGTCTATACACATCCTAAGGGAGCCATCTTTCTTTCTCACAAACAAGACTAAAGTGCCCCAAGGTGAGACACTTAGTCTAATGAAGCCCTTATCAAACAGATATTTTAACTACTCTTTCAACTCTACCTCTGCCATTGTATATGGAAGAATAGAGATAGGACAATATATAGAAGAAGATCTATACCGAAGTTTATCTCTCTCTTAGGAGGGACTCCGGGAAGATCATATGGAAATACTTTTGGGAACTCTTTTACTACTGGACTGACTGAATAGGAGGTAACTCAACACTTGAGTCATTAACTCGGACTAAGTGATAAACTTACCCTTTAGAAACTAACTTCCTTTCCTTAAGGTACGAATTGATATTACCCTTAGGAACTGCTGAACTGCTTTTCCACTCTAAGACTAGCTCATTTGGAAACTAAAATTTGACTACTCATGTTCTACACTCAACTGAGATATAACAAGTGTGAAGCCAGTCCATACCAAGAATAACATCAAAATCACCATGTCTAGCTAAATTAAATCACCCGTGGTATTAATGTGATTGACGGAAATGAGACAATCACGATAGACTCTCTGCTAGAATGGACTCATCAATAGGTGTAGAAATGCTGAATGGTTTACTAAGTTGCTTTGAATAATATAAAAGTTCATAGCAACATATGGAGTTAAAAAAATAAAACTCTCTCATGGATCTAGCAAGGTATATACAGTAAATACAAAGACTTGAATCATACTAGGGAAAACATTTGGCAAATCCTCTTTCTCTTGGCAATTGTTGAGAGCATACAAACGGTTTGTTCATCCACCAGTACCAGAATTATCTCCTCTAGATGCAGCCCTGTCTGGTGGACTAATGGATGAAAACTAAGATCTATTTCCCCTATTACCATTTTCATGCTTATTCTTATGACATTCTTGTATGATATACAAGTCTGACCACACTTGAAACAACCATTGGAGCCCTCACGACAAATACATGAGTGGTTCCTAGTACACTTGGCAGAGGATGGAGGATTACTACCCCTTTGCGCCACACTACCCTGAGAGTAGGCAAGTTTAGCTCTGGAATTTTGACCACAGTACTCACCCTTGTTCTTAGGTGCAGGTGCACTAGCAGATGATGGAGCATGACCTTTCTATGTCTGTTAGAAGGATGATTAGTTGACATTAGTGTTCAGTTGCTCTGACTCATTCCTTGTCTTAGCTATCTTGTTTTTGAACTCTTCTATCTCTTAGCTTTTCTTCCTCCACCTTCTACACATAGATCATCAACCTTGAAATGTCCGTGTCCCCAATAGACATTTCTTCTCGACCCTCTTTGCTGATAGACGACCCAATTCGTCGACAAACAAGCTCATTCTACTCCTCATGTCCCTAACCATCTCCAAAGCATAAAAAGATATTTGGGTGAACTTAAACCCATTTTCCTGAACACTCAGAATCCTTCTTAAGTGTGAGGAACTCAGGAACATAGGCCTCTTTCAGTTCTCAAGGAAAGAAACGCCCAAAGAAGGTTTCTCAAAACAAGCTCAACTCACAGGTGGTGCATCCTCATCTCTACCCTCTTTTCATTGGTCAAACCAAGTCCTAACAACGCTCTTCAATTGATATGTAACTATCTCAATTTCAGAAACATGCATCACCCCAATACCTTTTTAATTCCTCAATGAAATTCTCTAGATCCTCAGTAGTGCTCGAACTAGTGAAACAGGGGGATTCATCCTCAAGAACTCATGAATCCTCGAAATGTCAGCCCCTTTTTGTCGAGCTTTTCTTTCCTGACAAATCTTGTTAGTCACAGCTTGGCTCAACATCCTAACAGCCTCACGAAACTCAACGTTGGTAATTTTCCCTTTAGGTTGCACTTCAGGTGCATTAGTTAACTCTTAATACTCAACATTCCTTCTAGTTGGACGAACTTCAGTTGCTCTTCGTGGAGGCATGATTATATAAAAACACGCGCAGGCACGAGTTAGAGAGAGACTTTTTAGAGATAAACTCTAACGTATGAAAGGGATATGAAAAGAGTGCGATAGTGTCTAAATGTTGCAGCCTCCTAATTATAGATGTGATGCGCTTCACATCAATAACTAAGACTCTACAGACATGACTTCATAGACTTTCAAGGAATTTTTCACTCTGGGCTCTGATACAACGTTTGTTATGCACAGAGACTACTCCCTAGGCGGGACTGACACTCGATGTCCATTGCTGGCCCCAACCGAGCCCTTGGCGTGACTTACTTACTCGATGGAAAAGAATATTCATATCTACCAAATCTATGGAACTAACTTAACTGAGAATGTTTAAAAGATTAAACATTCAACTTGGCCAAAAAATGCGACCCAAGTTTGAACAATAGAAATAATAGTGAAAAAGACCCAAAGGACTTACGTACGACTGTCTATGAAGCCTCTAATATAAATAAGATGGACGTTGGGTAAACCCCACAACATCCTAATCATCTAAACTAGAAATCAATAAAAAGAGTCCTTTGGAATGCAAGAAGACTCACCAACTTACTCTGGAGTGCTCAACTAGATCAATGGTCCGCTGGATGCCGATCCTTGTTACCTGCGTCTGCATCATAATAAGATGCATGCCAACTGACATAATTACATTGGGTGTACGAGTATGCGAGTGGGAATGCTAAACAACATAGGTTTGAAGAATATTCTAAGAGAAACACTGACCTTGACTCTGCTCAACTCATGAATACTTACTAACTCATTTCATTATAAACAAGTGCAATATAATAGAAAAAAATTGTTTAAAACATGATGTCAACTCTATGTATATGCAAGTATACAATCTAACTCTGAAATGTATATAAAAATACAATAAACTGATGTATATAAAAATACAATAATTGCTATGTGAGTTTCTCTAACTAACAATCATGACATATGAGCTATAGTGATGATGATACATCGATCTACCTCACATTGCTCGTGCATCCTATACCTGGCCAAAGGTATAGATCTTGAAATGCCTAATATATCCACTAGTCTTCTATGAAAAGGGTTCATCCAAAAAGTATGACCCTTTTCTACCTATGGTGGCTATATGGTTTTAAGGAGGCGTGAGTTATATGAACTCATGCTCGTCCCCGATTCAGTGCTCAATACTACTCCCAAAATATATTTGCCTTTATGTTTTTGAAATATACTTCTTTTGTGATTTGTGATTAGTGCTCAAAACATAACTCAATGGCTATCTTGGAAATCTCAATTTTCTTGCTTGCTTCATTTAGAAAGATATTACTTTTTACTGAAAACTAACTCACAGGCTCTCAAGAAATCTCAATTTTCATTCTTATTAAAATGTGAAAATATTTTTATACTTCTTTGGGAATACTTAGGCCCCACAAATTTCTTTGAAGAAAGACTTCAACATTTCTCTGAATTAAACTCAAAACTTAAGTCTTAAAACAAAGTTAAAACGTTTGCAAAAGTCTTATGAAAACTTGAAATGAACTTCCCTTACTTTATTATTGACTTCTATTAACTTTGATCTTATTTGTCTTGACTTAAGTGTTAGATGATCCTTGAATTTGGAGTTACGGATTCAAGGTTGTTATTTATATTTCTGGATGATTTCTATTTATTTATGTTTAGAAGGCATTTGGAGCATTTAGAATCATTAGAAAGTGTTAATACACTTTAGAAAGGCTTAAACACACTGAACATTGAAAACTGGGTGAAAAACGCCGATTCAGGCGCGTGTAAAGCACGCCGCACCAGCCTCACTTGACCGAGGCTCAGTTCTGGCGCACTGCTGGTGCGCTGCCCTAGCCTGCCTGGCGCTATGGGGGCGCATCGCGCCAGCCCTCCCCTAGAGCAAACTTGACAAATCTTTCCTCTCTTTTTTCTGACCTTAAATCGTTATAATTCAATTCTTTTTCTCAAATTCACTTTAGATTCATGTACCCACATCATATATACAAGTATCTGACCCAATGAACTCAAGAAACAACACTTCTACATCGTGGAATTCTTAAATCTCAACTTACGTACAAGTAAGAAAACGATTCAAGAACAACCAACAAGAACATTCAATTCCAATCGTTTTAGAACTATTTATTAAAGGCTCACATACCTTTTTAGGGATCACCCCCGACGATATCCACACTAAAGCTAACAACTTTCTTGGTGAGTTCGATTTTTCTTCTTCTTTCTCCTCTTTTATCCAAGCCTTAGCGTGAATTCTAATTTTTCTTAACTGAACAAAGTGTTATTTTACCCCAAAAAAATTCTTCAAACGAATAAATACAATTAGGTAAGGAAAAGACCAATTTGCTATTCCCAAATCCGGATAAGACTTTTCTTAATCCAATAGCCCAACTTTCGGAAGACATAACTCACTCATACTAACTCGGAGTTGCACAACCATATCTGGAACTAAACCTAAATAATCTTGATCTAGGAGTTATAATTGTTTGAAGTTGACCAAAAAATCACTTTTAACTTACTTAAAAATTTTAAGATATCCATATACTTTCCAAAAGTAACTATTTCCAGATTTCACACTTCTAATTCTTTCTTGTGAGATTTTAGATTTTTTATAAATAATTTTTAAGTAATATATATTACTCCATATGTCCCAATTTGTGTGACATATATAGAATATCAAGAGTAAATCAATTTTTAATTTTCTTTCAAATATTTCAAGTTTTTAGTATTTTGATTTATAATGCATTTAACGTCATACATTTAGGCAGACGAAGAATCACGAAATGAACTACCTCACTCGTGACTTGGAGTTTGCGGCAATAGTTTGCATTGAAGATTTGGAATCTCTACTTGAATGGAGTTCCTTGTGAGGCGTATCCACTATCTTCAAAGTCTTCACTACATTTTTAGTCAGAAGGACCTTAATCTAAGACAGTATAGGTGGCTAGAGTTACTTAAGGACTATGATGCTACGAATCCCTATCACCTAGAAAAGACAAATGTGGTAGTAGACGTCTTATGCCGGAAAGTGGTGAGAATAGGGAATTTGGATTCTAAGCCGTGAAGGAGCGACCTTTGGCTTCAAACATTCGGTCCTTAGACAAGCGATTGTTCTACTTTATATTTCTTACTCCAACAGGGTCCTTGTTTGTGTAGAGGCTAGGTCTTTTTTGTTGGAAAAAATTTGGGCATAGCCTGAGCACCATAGGTTGAGGGTGATTAGAGATAGGGTGCTTAGAGGAAAGTCTAAGAAAGAAAACTTATATATTGAGGTTTTTTTTTAGTATCGATGGCGTATATGTGTTCCTAAAGTTAGAGATTTAGTTAGGTTGATTCTAGAGGAGTCACATTGTTCTAGGTACTTTATTTATCTCGGTGTAGTGAAGATGTATCGTGATCTGAGACAACACTACTGGTGGTGTGGCACTAATAGGACATTGCAACATTTGTGGCTAAGTGTTTGAACAATCAACAAGTGAAGTACAAGAACTAGAGGCCAGGTAATTTGACCTAGTTCTTTCATTTTCGAAGTGAAAATAGGAGCGGACAACTATGAACTTTGTGGTCGATTTTCCATGTACTTTTCATAGATTTTATGCTATTTGGGTCATCGTGGAGCTATTGACCAAGTGTGCGCATTTTATGCCGGTTTAGACTACTTATAGTTCACAAACGTTAGCTCATTACATTTGAGAGATAGTTTGTCTGCACGGGGTGCCGATGTCTATCAATCATATGTGACATTGATACACCTAAAATACATCTCCTACAAGAAGTATAAAATGGTTGTTCTCTAAATAAAGTACCTAATAAAGGTTAGGGTTGATCCCATAAGGAATTAGGTTCAGACTTAGATCAGTTGATATTATTCGCGCTCTTAGTCGTTTATTTTTTTTAAGGGGAGTTTAAGTGGTTGTTGTCTAAATAAAGTACCTAACAAAGGTTAGGGTCGATCATAAAGGAATTAGGTTCATACTTAGATCAGTTGATATTATTCGCGCTCTTAGTCGTTTATTTTTGTTAAAAGGGGAGTTTTGTATAATATTAATTGAATTCAATATTCGCAAGTAGCAAGTAACAATTTCACTTATTGTAAATAAATATAAGACGAAACAGGGTATAAGTGTTCCCAATGAACCCTTAATTTAGTAGAACCTTACAATAGTAACCTTGTCTTGTGTGTAGCATGAACGCTTGATAAGTTACTTATCACCTAAGTGATATTCACCACATGACTTGGCCTGTCTGCAAGTGTATGCTCTACAAATCCTTACCTTTAATTCCAAATTACCTATCCCTTAATCAGTTCAAACAATAAGCTGAGGATTGATAGCCTCAAACTTTGTTTTATAATCTATTTTCCCATTCGTTATCCCAGTGGTTAGTCAAGTAGGAATAAGGCGATATCTGATGGAGGATCTCGTCAAATTAAAGCGAAGAGAAAAACAATACATGCATAAACATTTTCAAACTGGTCAAAATAGTTTGCAACATAAAATGACTAGTCCTCTGGTTTTTAAAATTTTTTTAGAGTCAACATCTAATTTTAAGGAAAACATTAGGGAATCATTTTTGAAAAAATTAAATATATACTCTGTTTTGTTTTGCTAACTAATTAGATTCTAGATAAAGGTTTGGGTTACTCGGGTGGAATGTATTAAGTAACTTCAGAGTCTATTCTAAGATAGTCCTTAAATTAAGTTTTAGAAATATAATTTAGAATATTTTATTTATTTATTTGTTTTTAAATTGGTGAGAGAACAAGAGTAAAATACAAGGTATGTCATATATACATCTATAATATGAAAAGAATAAATTTAATAGTAAATGTCTTTCATATGGTAAAAATAATAATAAATATACTTCAAATTAAGGAGAATTTTATACATTAGAAAATAAGATGTTTGTTTAAAGTCATATGAGATGAATGAACTTATATAAATTTATCCTATATAAATATTGAGTTGAAAGAGTATGATAATTTATTACTTTATTTACATATATAGAATTAATATGTAACAAGAGATAAGATAATAGATGGGGTGTGAATATAATAGCAACATATGTGATGTATGTTGAGCAAGAATTCAACAGAAAGAGTTTTTTTTTTGTCAAAAAAATATGAAAATATTGAGTAAAGTTTGTTATCTTAAATTTAGTTACTGTAAAATAAAATATGTACATATATCTGTTTAGAAACACGGGAGAACTTATTATTTTATTTACATGTAGAAATAATAGTGATAGATACATACGTTGTAAAATAATGTGTATGTTAAACTATAGAAATTTGTAATTTATATAAAAGGAAAAGGGATAAGGCATAATTATCCCCTACATTATGACCGAAATCGTACAGACACACCTAAACATAATAGGGTCCTAGTATTTCTTGAACTCATTTTTCTCCATATTTTTGTGCACCTATTGTGCTGCCGTGACATCTTCAACCACCAAGTTGGTTGTGTTTGTACATACTAGTTTGCCACGTGTCTAACTATTATTTTTTTTTTAAAATAATTTTTTAATTATCTTTTTATAAATATTCTTATTTTCTTTATCTTTTATTTAAATTAAGTTGATACACCTTTTAACCTAGTATCAAAACACTTTTTAACCTTCATTTATTGTTTTTTACACTTTTATTTTTTATTCACTTTACTTTCTTTGTTGCTTGCTTTGATTTAATTTCAAATGTATTGTATTTAAAAAAGTTAATTTTGAAAAAAATATCAAAATAAGTGAACAAAAATCAAATAAAACATACAAAAACAAAACAAATTATACATACAAAAATTAAAACAATACAACTAAATGACACTTTTTAAATTATTTTTATTAAAAATATACATAATTTTTTAAATTAATAAGTGAAAAGATAATAAATTAATTTTAAAAAGTTTAAAGTGAGAAAGAAATTAAAATAAATATTTTACAAAGAAAGAAATAGAAATAATTATATATATAATAATAAATATGTGCACTAACTAATTATACAGTTATCAATAAAAAATGACATCTGTTCAATTTGTGCACTACTCAATTGTTTTCAAGAGAGTTTGCACACTCTCTATATCATGTCAGCATTTCTGGTACATTTATTTCATTTTAAATTAATTCATGGGGTACTAGGATCCTAATTAAGTTTAAGCATGTCTCTGTTTCTATCATAATCTCGTAGGGTGGGGGCTAGTGGTGGTGGTGGTACTTGTGCTTATCCCAAAAGAAAATAACATTCATAAAAATAAATAGTACATATGAAAAAAATAATATGGTATGTATAAAGAAATAATACATCAAGTATAGAAGGTTAAGTATAAAAGTAAAATACATGTATGATGTACATATGTATATACCTTCTATTTATTGGTCTTGAAAACAAATCTGAAACTTGAAATAATATATTAAAAACTAGAATATTCAAATTATATTTCGTTTTAAAAATTACAATAATGATAATAAATCTAGTATTTTTATTTATAATATATAATGGAATTGATTTTATATAACATGTATTCATGTTGGGCTATTGAAATGTGGATATTATGCTATCTGATATATAAATTGCAAACTTTTAGGTTGGAATGAATTTTTATGCATGTCCTAGTTATGTGGAGGTTCACTTGGAGTGTTAGCATTACTTGTATTCTATAATACTTTGTTTTTGTGTTTGGGAGTCTGCTTATTGAGTATCATGTTGTTTGGTACGCACCCCCTTGCTTCTACATTTGTGTAGGTTACGAGTCTGGATCTTCGCGATTCTCACTTCTCTCCTTGTGTAAGGCCTCATATGGAGATTTGTGAGGTTGTAGTTTATCATTTTAGTTGATCCTCTTATTCACATTTATGATCTTGTTTTACTTTAGAACTAGTGTGATTTGAGACTTCCTTTCTAATCTATTGTAATAATTTAGAGTCTTGTACATGTGACAACTAGATTTTTGAAGGTTTACATCGGTTGATTGTGGTTTCTGCATTGCTTATGGTTTTGGACTTGTATCTTTCTTTTACTTCCAAATTTTATTGTTATTTTTTAGTTTTAGGCTGACTTTTCTATGTGGGATAAGAATAGAGTAATGACATTCATTTTTGGATCGTGAAAAAAGCTTTCGTCTAGAGAGGAAACACTTGTATTGTTAAGTCTCTGTCTGTTAAATAGTTGTAAAGTGGAGCCTTCATCATACTAAGCCAAACTTGTAATGTAAAGCCTTCGATTGACAGTGCGATTGTAAGGTAAAACCTTCATCTAGCGAGACAAATCCTGTAATATAAAATTTAATTATCGGTGTATGGCGGTGTTGTTATACATGCATGCCTCTAATCGATGGAGCTTCAACGAAGTCGTTATGATGTTGTTTCTGATTGGTGGTATGTTGATTGTTTCGCTTGTATATAGTCTCTGATTGGTGGAGTTCAAATGTTGTTTTATACTCCCCCCGTTTAAAAAAGGATGACCTAATTTGAGAATGGAATTTAAGAAAAGAAAGAAGACTTTTTAATGTTGTGGTTCTAAATTAAAGTAATGTCAAATGTACCAAAAATGTTCGATAATCTTGTGTTCTTAAACATGCCACGTGGAAAGTAAAATTTTTTGTGTTGCCAAAAAAGAAAAGGGGTCATTCTATTTGAAACAGACTTAAAAAGAAACAGGGACATTCTTTTTGAAATGGAGGGAGTATGTATAATTTATGATCAGAAGAGTTTGCATGATGTTTGATTTATACTGCCTCCTATTGGAAGAGTTCGGATGATGTTTGTTTTATACAACTTCTGATTGGCGGAGTTTAATCGATATTTTCTATGTATAGCCTTCTATTGACGGATATTGGTAGACGTTTTCTATATACGTCCTCCTATCGGTGAAATTTGAATGGTTTTTTCTATGTACAACCTCTGATTTACTGAGTTTGGGTGATGTTTTCTACATACAATCTCCGATTGTCGGAGTTTGGATGATGGTTGATTACAAGCTCTAGTAGGTGGAGTTATTTTGACAAAAACCAAACTATCGTAATCGTCCTATGAGACCTATATTCTTCAGTATTTTGATTTGGATCGTGACATACCTGCAAAGATTAAAACGGAATACTTTTACATGTAATATTCACGCCGAAGTAATTCCAAGAAATAAAGTAGGGAGGGAAATTTTGGTTCTTAATTATGAGAAGTTGAATGGCTTCTCTGGTCATGCTCTAAGACTTCATGTCATATTTCTATATTCATGTCTTCCCACATTTATTTTTATGTTTTGGAGGGGGTGTTAATTTTTACCGACCGTGGACTCAAGCCTCACCACTGGAATCATTCAGCATCTTCTTAGCCCGCACATAGTTTCTCACCTTTGAGTCTTGGTAGTTGGAATAGTACAGAAACATTTGAAAACACACACACACACACACATCCTTTATCATTTTCATATTACATGTTTCGTAGTCCATCGAGCTTCTCCATATCTAAATGTATCTTTTCTCGTGGTCTTTTCTTCTAATGATGATTCTCTTCACTCTCTAGTGAGATCCTTCATATTTTAATGATACATAACTAAAGGAGGATTCTTACATGTATAAACAAACCTTTGAGATTTCCTACATATCCCTAAATGTAAAAGAGGCATGTACTTAGTTTGAGGATAAATAAGTAATATATTATGCAATGCACCGACCGAGCTTGACTCATGCTACCTACATATACAAATGGAATCAAGTTAGGATATAATTCAATTATAGGGGGACTATAAAAATATGTAATGCAATGATCGAGCCCGACTAGGGCTGCCTACATATCCAAGTGGAATTAGGTCTTAACAGAGTTTGAGTACAATAATAAAGAAAAATAATGCAATGATCGGGCTTCACTTAGGTTGCCTACATATCTGAGAGGAATCAGGTCAGGGTGTACATCAATTACAATAGAAAAAGTTGAAATATGATGTTTTTGGGTTTTCTAAAGGAGATAAGATCCGATATGAGTTACCTACATAATCCACCACGGGAAGTCATGTCGAGACGCAATTTTGTTACATTAGAAAAATACAAAGTAGAAGAAATCAAAATTAATTTTGAGGTCTTCAGATATAGTATTTCTTGATACCTTCTGAATTGGTTTTCTTGGTGCTCACTCTGCCGTCCATTTCTTCTAAGCTTATTTCTCCTCTAGAGAGTACTCTATGAACCATGTTGGGGCCCTACTAGTTTGGTGCAAATTTTCCTTTTAACTTCTCTTTTGTTTGGAAATATCTTCTTCAATACTAACAATACTAGTGTGAATTGTTGAGGTTTAACTTTCTTGTTAAACATTTTTGTCATTTTGTTTTGATAGAGTTAACCATGACAAGTGGTATCCATCCTCTTTTCGAGCATCAATTGTTCATTCCTACTACCTATCCTTTATGCAACATTTAAACTAATCTCTTGAATAATTCTTAAAGATGGTATTTCCACCTTGGCAGGTATTACTGCTTTTGAACAATAAAACAAAATATAAGGAGTTTCCCTAGTGGTTTAGGGTTTAGGAGTTTCCCTAGTGGATGTTCTAATTGTGGTGCAACGACAGAGCAAAGTATATTGTAGATTCTCATGCCATTGTAGATTGTCCACTACTTTCCTTAAAATCTTCTTGATATTCTTTTTTGCGGCCTCCACGTCTCCATTCATCTATGACCGATAAACTATGGAATTTCGATGAGCAATCTTAAACCTTTCACAAGTTTCTCTCATAATATTTCTATTTGGATTTGATAGATTACCTGTTATGAATGATTCTAGAATCCGTAATCGAAAAACTATATTTTTGAAAACTTAGTCTTCTACTACCTTCTACTCACTGCCTTGTATGTCAAATCTTTGACCCACTTTGTGAAATAGTTGATAGCTAGTAGGATGAAAAAATGTTCATTCAATACAGGAGGCTCTATGGGCTTCTCCATTCAAGATATTCTGTGCTTCTATCAACCTTCTAATGTCAAAGTACCATGGTTTTCCATGCAGTTCATCATTTACATGAAACTAATATGCATGTTAATAAGGTATATCTACTTCGATAGGGTCAATGAAAGATATTATTGAGGACAATGTTGCCAAATCAACAACAATTTTATTTTGAGCTCAAGGGACATATTTTAACTCATTCCTTGTGAATCTCATGTTTCAATTCCCTTATTCAATGCAAAAAAGGAAGTATCTTGACATTCATAGTGGTCCATTCTCCTTGCACCTAATGAACCAACAAATCAGAATCATTTAACGCCATAATTTCTTTGATGTTCATTTCTATGGCCATTCTAAGTCCAAGAATATAAGCTTTGTGTTTTGCCATATTATTTGTAGAATAAAACGTCATATTGGATGAGACTGGGTAATATTGACCTATTTCTCAAACTAAGACTTCCCCTATTCCAACTCTATGGAATTTTATGCCCCATCAAAGAACAACATCCATCCATCTTATGATTCTACTATGTTTTCTCCAACAAATAACACATCTTCATTAGGGAAGTAGGTTGTGAGTGACTTGTAATGTTGGTTTATCGGATTGTAATGTCCCATTTATTAAATTGCTTTTAATTATAAAATAACCATTTTATCTTTCTCTTAGAATTTACATGCTTACTTTGTGTTGCATGAGCGGTTAGCCTGGTCCTAGATGCGATCATGAGTGATTTTGACTCTTTGGAGTTTAGTTATATTGATATAGTTGACTTTGGTAAATATTTAGAGATTCAAGCATCAGATAAAGATTCTATCAGTTCCATTGCGTCTGAAATGTTGAGTATGACCTAGCAAGATGATTAGTTATGTTTATGAGGATATTGGAGATTCCAACCTCATTTGGAGTTTGCTTATAATAATGGTCACCGTTCCAATATTTAGATGGCACAATTTGAGGCTTTTTATGGGAGGAGGTATAGATCTCCCATTGGATGGTTTGATTCATTTGGAGTACGACATTGGGGAACTGATTTTTGAGACACTCCATTGACAAAGTGAAGTTGATTCAACATCGCCTTGTGACCTCATAAAGTAGGCAAAAAAGCTATATAGATAGGTGTGTTCGGGATGTATCCTTTACTATTGACTAGTAGGTTTTGCTCAAGGTTTCATCCACAAAGGGTATGATGAGGTTTTGAAAGAATGGAAATCTCACTTCGTGGTTCAATGGACCTTTTGAGATTTTTCAGGATTGGGGGGAGGTAGCCTGTAGGCTGGCTTTTCCTTAGAGCCTTTTAGTGGCCCATCCCGTGTTTCATGTCTCTATGCTTAAACAATATCTTCATGATGATTCTCATGTGATTTAGTGGAAATCTGTTGCTTTGGATCAAAATTTTTTCATTGCTATCTTGGATATCAGACTAGATAGTTGAGATCCAAGCATATTTTTTTAGTGATGCTTCTGTGGAGACATCGACCTGTTTATGTGGTGACGTGGGAGGTGAAGTCTGACATGTGTCATAGATACCCTCAAATTTTCAACCCTTTAGGTATATTATTTTACTTCTTGTTCAAGGATGAAGAGATATTTTAATGGTGGATAATGTAATGTCCTATTTGTTCTGAAACTATTTTTATTTGTGATATGACTTCCCTTTGTCTTAGTAGTTTCCTTCATAGTTTGTGTTTCAGGAACACTTAGTACGATCCTCGATGCAATCAGGAGTGATTTCAATAATTTTGATGCTTTTGAGCTGAATTATATATATATAGTTGACTTGAATTAGCATAGAGAGATCCAAGCACCGGATAGCTATTTGTTTTCTATTGCAACCAGAATGCTAACTTTGAACTACTAAAATAGTTGGTCGGGTTTTTGAAGCTTTAGGTTAAATTTTGGGCGTTTGGTAGAGAACTTGAGTTATAAGCCTTAAGAGAGGTCTGGGTGGGTAATTTTGTCATTTGACTTCTTTCTAAAAATTTGATGATTCCATTGAGTAAAAAATGTCAAATTTAGTGGGGTAACATGAAACACCCCGCTATTTAAAAGAACTAGAAAAATCCATTTTTGGTAAGAATGAAAAATCTGGAAAAGAATTTGGTTAATTTATGTTAAGTTTGAATTTTTGATCAACTTAAAACGACTACAACTCCTAGATTAGTATGAGTTAGGTGTTCTACCATATATCGTAGGAAAAATCTTTGAATAATCTTTCCATCACCGATGAGTTTGCTCAATTTTGAGTTCGTATAAGTTAAATATGTTCATTTAAAGTTGTACTATTTACACAATGAAAGCCAAAACCTGATTTTGGAAGGGTAATTTTTTCTTCGCCATACCCCATTAAATTATCTCGTTTGTGTAATTACTTAGGGGTCTAACCTAAATTTGGTTAGTTTCGCTTTGGAAATTTGAGTTAGAGGTTTGAGAGAAGAGAAAAGAGGGGGAGAAAGAGAATAAGAAGCAAGGAATCGTCGAGTTCTTAAAGCTAAGGTCGTGGATTTTGTCAAGGGGTGATCCCTATGAGGTATATGAGATCACATATCATTGGGTTAGTTCACCCATGGGCCAGTTATGATTCCTTTCAGCATAATTGTGTTTTTGAAAGAGAAGATTATGAGTGAAATTCTATTTAAATTCTTGTGGGTTCTTGTTGTTAATGTTGTTAAGAAGTATCTTGAGTTTGATTCAAAAAATAAAATGCTATTTTGTGTAGAATCTTATATATTGTGGTGATATATTCGATCCTAAGTGTTTGGGTGAAAGAAACAAATGAATTTAGATGGTTTAGAGTTAAAAAAGAGCAAGAAATTTCATCAAAAATATGGGAAGAGGGCTGGGGCGTTGCGCCTCTTAAAGCGCCCCAAAGAGGTTTCTTAAATTTGGCCTTTGGGTGCTGCACTAGCTAGATTTCCCCATGCAAGTTTCTGAAATTTTGCCTCTAACACACCGCACCATTATGAGCGCCACTAATACTATGCCTTCCACCTTTTCCCACTTCTTTCTGTTTGAATTCTCTAACAACATATGTAAGTTTCTAGTTGATTTATACACTACAAGGTATGTCTAAACATCAGTAAATCATTCACAAACATGAAACCATAAGCCTTAAATCCAAAATTCAATTCAAGGAAAATGAAGAATCAAGTCAAGAGAAGTTCATAGAGTTTTCTAAAACTCTTTTACAATGGTTTTGATATTGTTTTAAGTCTTGAGTTTTAAGTTGAGTAAGGAGTAAGAGTAAAGTTTATTTCTTCAAAAGATTGTAAGGAAACTAAGTATTTCCAAGAGCAAATATGATTTCACATTTGAACAAGAGAGGGAAGACCGATTTCTAAGAGAGCCTTTCATCTAGTTTTGAGTAATTATCTCAAATAAGAGAAAGAGTTTTGTTTCTAAAACATATGAGCTGAGTATGTTTTGGGAGCAATATTAAGCATTGATAATGGGACAAGTTCATAATATTTCAAGTCTCCATAAACCATATATCCATTATAGGTAGAAAAGATCATACTTTTTAGATCATTCCTTATTGATTTTTAGCATAGACTAGTGGATTCACTTAGTTGAGGCGTTATGTATCATATAAGGTATAGGACAGTTCCGGCAGCATAAGAGAAACTCCCATTATATTATATTACTTTATATGTAAGCTTAGTTGTTATTGTATTTGTTTAATACATTGAGTTGTCAACTACTATTTTAAATTCTTTGTATAAATTGCACCTTTGTTGTTTTTTTACTTTGCATTTGAGTTAATTAAAATTAAGGTAAATATTCTTTTTAGATTCCTGTAAAGATTATGTCATGTTTAGTTTTCCTCTTGCATACTCGTACATTCAATGTACTAATGCTATTTGGCCTGCATCGTTTTATGATGCACATACATTCAACCAAGAATAGTACCCAGTGCCTCGTTGATCCAGTTAACATTTAGAGTTAGGGTGAGTCTCCTTGTTTTTTGGAGGATCCCTCATTATATTGTTTTTATTACTTCAGTTGTTAGAATGATCGGGGGTCTTGTCCCCACATCCTTAATTTATTTAAAAGCTTCATAGACGAGTAGTTATAATTCTTTAGTCTTTTTTTTTTCCAGTTGTATGCATTAAGACTTGAGTTTCCATTTTGGCTAATTTAATATTTTAAAGATACTGCATGAGTTGTCGTTGTAGACTATTTCTTGTTATTTAAGTCTTCTGTTGTAAGTTAAGCCGGGCTAAGCGTTCACTTGGGGTCAACAATGGTTCTCAAATTCAAGTCCCGCCCAGGGTTTAGGCTGAGGGCGTTAAAAACTTGGTATCAATGCACAAAGTACAGAAATCTTAAGGAGTCTATGAAGCCGCGTGTGTTGTTTCCTAGTTATTGGTGTGAATCGGGTCACATCTATAATTTTGAACCTGCAACATTTAAAAATTTCCTTCACTTATTTCATGCTTATTTTGTGCAATAGAGCTTATCTCTATAAAGGAAATTTCTAACTCGTTCTGGCGCATATCTTCTGGATCATACTTCCACAAAGAGCTTTCCGAGGTTGTTTAGCAAGGTGGAACATCAAGGAGCAAGGGGTAACTAATGCACCAGAGGTCACCAGTGCTGAATTTCGAGAAGAAATTTGAATGCTAAGACAAGTTGTGAGCAACCAAGTTGGGAAACAAAGAGGGGATCGACAATAAGAGGATGATACTTTGAGGATCAATGATTTCTTGTGGATGAATCCTCCAAACTTCACTGGCTCAAGCACGAGTGAGGATCTAGAATTATATTTTAGGAACTGAAAAAGGTGTTTGAGGTTATGCACGTGCTGATGTTGATCGAGTGGAACTAGCTGCACATCAATTGAAAATGTTGCTAGGACTTGGTTTGACCAGTGGAAAAAACAATTTTGAGTTTGGCTATGTTTGATGAGGTTTTTTGGGGGGTTCTTTTCCTTGAGAATTTAGAGAGGCTAAGGTACGAGATTTCTTTACCTTTAAGCATGATTTACTCAGTATTCTTGAGTATAGTTTGAAGTTCACCCTACTTTCCCTCTATGCTCGAAGATGGTTGTGGATATGAAAGGCAGGATGAGTCTTTATGTTGCTAGGTTATCCCATTTATCAAGCAAAGAGGGAAAGTCAGCTATGCTAATAAGGGAAATAGATATAGAAAGGTTGATGGTTTATGTGTAGCAGGTTGAGAAAGAGAAGCTTAGGAATAGGACGAATTTAGGAACAAGAAAGCAAAAATAGGGAATGAGGCCGGGTAGAAGAGAAATAATGTGAATTGTTCATCCTTTCAGAAAAAGCAAAAAGGACTTGAGCCATCATCTGCTAGTGCACCTGCACCTAGAAACAAAGGTGAGTACAATATTCTTGATTTCGAGGACTTCAGAGTTAGACCTACACAAACTATGGGTAGTCTGGAACAAAGGGGTAACTGGACTCCTGCATTTGCTAAGTGTGGTCAGAACCACCTAGGTAGGTATTGCGATGTCTCCACAGGTTATTTCAAGTGTGTACAAGAGGGTAAATTCATGAAAGAGTGCCCTAAGAACCATTTATAAAGTTCCCTCTATGCCTCCGTTTATTGTAGAACTCAAGTTGTTAGGTTCCAAATTCCTAATGAACCAGTTATAGAGTGGAGTAACGATTTAGCAGTGCCTAAGGGTTGTTTCATTTCGTACCCTAAGGGGAGAAAGTTAGCTTCCAAGGGTTGTGTCCATCACTTGGTCCGAGCTACTGACTCTAGTGTTGAGACACCTCCCATTAAGTCTGTTTCAGTTTAGGGTGAATTCCCAGAAATCTTTTCTTATGGTGTAACCAGAGTCCATCCTAAGATAGAGATAGACTTTGGTATTGATATTTTTATAGATACTAATCCTATATCTATTCCTCCATATAAAATAGCTCCAGTAAAGTTGAAAGAGCTAAATAAACAATAGAAGTATATCGTTGATAAGGGTTTTATTTGACCATGTATGTCATCTTGGGAGCTTAGGTCTTATTTATGAGGAAGAAAGATGGTTCCTTTAGAATGTGTAAGGATTATCGCCAGTTGAACAAGGTTACCATCAAGAATACGTCTCCTCTTCCGAGAAGTGATGATCTTTTTTATCAGCTTCAGGGTACTACGTGTTTCTTTATGAAACACATTTGATCAGGTTACCATCAGTTGAGGGTAAGGAAATGTGATATTCAAAAGACAACATTCAGGACCCGTTATGGTCATTATGAATTCCTAGTCATGTCCTTTGGTTTGACTAATACGTCTGCAACATTCATGGACCTTATGAATAGAGTATTCAAGCCTTATTTAGATATTTTTGTTATCGTATTCATTGATGACATACTAATATATTCGAGGAATGAGGAAGATCATGCTAGCCATCTTAGAATAGTTCTCCAAACTCTAAAAGATAGCGAGTTGTATGCTAAGTTTTTAAAATGTAATTTTTTGCTTGAGTCAGTGGCATTCCTAGGTCACATTGTTTCCAATGATGGAATTATAGTTGACACTCATAAAAAAAAGGTAGTGCATAATTGTCCTAGACCACATCTCTTAGTGATATTAGGAGTTTCTTGGGTTTGGTTGAATATTATTGAATGTTCGTAGAGGGGTTCTCATCTATTTCATCCCTTTTGACCAAGTTGACTCACAAGACAGTGAAGTTTCAATAGCCCGAGGTTTGTGAGAAATGCTTTCAATAATTGAAAAATAGGTTATGTACTGTCCTAGTATTGACCTTGCTAGAAAGTACTCAACGTTTTGTTGTAATTGTGATGTGTCTAGAGTTGGGTTGGGTTGTGTGTTAATGAAGAAGGACAAAGTTATATAGCTTATGCCTCTCGATAAATTAAGGTTCACGAGAATAATTACGCAACCCATGACTTAAAGTTGACTACCACAGTATATGCTTTGAAAAGATGGCGTCACTATTTTTATGGCGTTCACGTAGATGTATACATTGATCGAAAGAGTCTTCACTATGTGTTTAGTCATAAGGATCTTAATCTCAGACAGGGGAGGTAATTCGAGTTAATCAATGATTATTACATGAGTATCTCTATCATCCAGGTAAGGCTAATGTTGTTGTTGATGCCTTGAGTAGATTGACTATGGGTAGTACCACCCATTTTGAGGAGGATATAAAGAGTTAGCTAAAGAGGTGCATAGACTTGCACGATTAGGAGTTTGACTAATATATTCCCCCAAAGGAGGAGTAATGGTGATGAATCATTATTAGTATCATAAGTAAATGGAAGCACGACCAAGATCCTTTTTTTATAATTGAAGGCAAATGTTCATAAGCAAAAAGTATTAGCTTTCGAACAAGGGGGAGATGGTATATTGAGGTATCATGGTAGGTTGTGTGTACCAAGGGTGGATGAACTCCGGGAAAGGATCATGGAGAAAGCTCATAGCTCTAGATATTTCATTCATCTGGTTTCCACAAAGATGTATTGTGACTTGAGATAAGTTTATTGGTAGAGTAGTACGAAGAAGGGCATTTTAGAATTTGTTGCTAAGTGTCCGAATTGCCAAGAAGTTAAGGTAGATAATCAAAGGCCCAATGGTATGCTTCAGAATAGAGATCTTCCAGAATTGAAGTGGAAGATGATCAATATGGATTTCATTAAAGGGTTGCCATGGTCTCACAGACAACATGATTCTATTTGGGTGATTGTTGATAAAATGACAAATCAGCCCACTTTTTGCCGGTAAAGACTACTCATATAAGAGAGGATTATGACAACTTGTATCTTCAAGAGGTAATTAGACTTTCTGGGACGCCAATTTCGATTATTTCAAACAGCGGTGCGCAGTTTACTGCATACTTCTAGAAATCTTTTCAGAAAGGCTTGGGTTAAAAGGTAAACGTAAATATTGCTTTTTCATCCTCAAACAACTGGTCAAGTAGAGCACACTATTTATCCTTTAGAAAATATGCCTAGGGCCTGTATTATTAATTTAAAGGGAAATAGGGATGATCACTTATCTCTGATTAAGTTTTACTTTTTGATCAACTTCAAACAAAAATAAATCCTAGCTCAGGACGAGTTTGGTTTTTTTACCAATTATTGTAGGAAATATCTTTGATTTATCATTCCAATGCCGTTGGATTTTCTAAATTCCGAGTTCATATGAATGAGATATGTTTATTTGAAGTTCGGTTGTCTAGACAAGGAAATCCAACACCAGATATTTGAAGGGTATTTTGGTATTTTTCCATACCCAATTAAATTATTCATTTTTGGTAAATTACTTAGGGGTGTAAACTGAAATTTTAAGTTTACACTTTTGAAATTTGAGTTAGGGTTTTGATAGAAGAGAAAACAAGAGAAGAAAAGAGAAGAAGAAGCAAAGAATCATCAAGTTCCTGAAACTAAGGTAATGGATTTCAATAATTGGTGATCCCTAAGAGGTATGTGAGATCACATAGAATTTCTTTAGTTCTTCATTCAGCCTAATTATGTTTTTGAAAGAAAAGATTATGAGTTCTTGATTAAATTCATTTAAATTCTTCTGGGTTCTTTTTGTTGAATTTGTTGAGAAGTATATTGATCTTAATTCATGAAATAAGGTTCTTTAGTAGAATCTTACATGTTTTGGTGATATAGTTGATTCTATGTGATTGGGGTAGAACCTATTGAATTTAGATGTTTAGAGTTTAAAACGAGAGATATATTTCATCAACAATTTAGGGAGGGGGCTTAAGCGTTGTGCTTCTCATAGCGCCCCAAAGGAGTTTCTGAAATTTGGCCTCCTAGGCACCGTGCCAGCAAGAGAGCCCCAACCCAGTTTCTAAAATGGTTCCTTTAGCGCTCCACACCACTCAGAGCGCCAGGGACACTAGGTTTTCTGCCCTTTCCCAATTCTTTCTGTCTTAATTCCCTAGCAACATATTTGTACACTCTAAGGTATGTCAAAATGTCATTATTCAACCATAAATGTGATCATGAACCTTAACTCCCAAATTAAATTCAAGGAAAGTTAAAAGTCAAATCAAGAGAAGTTCATACAGTTACCTAGAAGTCTCTTACATATGTTATAACTTTGTTTTAAGACATGAGTTTTAAGCTAAGTAAAGAGTAAGAATAAAATTCATTTCATCAAAATATTATACAGGAACAAAGTATTCGCAAGAGTTAAAATGTTTTCACATCTGAACAAAAGAGGAAACACCGATTTCAATTAGAGCCTTTGAGCTAGTTTTTGAGTAATTATCTCAAATCACAGAAAGAGTTTTGTTTTTAAAACATATGAGCTGAGCATGATTTGGGTGTATCGAGCACCGATGTGGAGACGAGTTCGTAATAACTTACGTCTCCATAAACTATGCACCCATCATGAGATGAAATATTCATACTTTTTAGATAATTCCTTACTGCTTTTTAGCATGGATTAATGGATCCACCTTATTGAGGCGTTCTATATCATAACATGGTATAGGACATTTTTGGCAGCGTGGAAGAGACATTATATCATCATTTTAGCTCATAGTGGTGGTTGTCGGTTAGAGAAACTCCAAAGTATTATATTACTTTATGCAAACTGAGTTATTATTGTATTTCTTTAATACATTGAGTTGTTTCCTACTATTTCAAATGCTTTGTATAAAATGCACCTTTGTTGTTGTTTTTACTTTGCATTTGAGTTGAGTATTTATTAGTTGTCCCTCGCATACTCGTACATTCAATGTACTGATTCTATTTGGCCTGCATCATGTTATGAGGCAGATACTGGTAACCAGGATCAACACCCAGCTCCTCGTTGATCCAGTTGAGTACTCAGAGTTAGTCGGTAAGCCTTCTTGCTTTCCGTAGGATCCTTCATCATCTTGTTTTTGGTATTTCAATTTTTAGGATGGAGTCTTGTCCCAACATCTCTCATTATTTTATAGGCTTCATAGACAAGTAGTTACAGCTCTTTAGTCTTTCTATTTTCAGTTGTATATGTTAAGACTTGAGTTGCCATTTTGGATAGTTTAATATTTCTTTAAGATATTGCATGAGTTTTACTTTGAGAATGTTCGTGTTATTTTAAGTCTTCCACTAAGTTAAGCCAGACCAAGGGCTTGCTTGGGGCAAACAATGGTTCTCGAGTTCTAGTCCCACCCAGGGTATATGCTCGGGGCATGACATAACATGTAAAATTTATATGTATCAGACTCCGAATGAAATCTGAGGGTCCAAATAGAGACTTGGATTTATGTCTTTTCTATTTTTTAGTTTCCGGTGTAAAGAGACCATGTTCTCGAGTCCACTAGCGCAGTTACAAAGGGTGTAATCATGGATCCCCGCATTCATAAGTGGTCCTTAACATATTTGTGGACCTAAGCAGTTTAGTGGGTCGTGTTTGTAGCGTACTACCTGCGTTCGAGGATCCTATTCTACAGACTTGACAAGGTAATATTCGGGATTTTCCCCATTTCCTCAATTTTCACTCATTTGACAGCTTAGGAGAGGAGAACTTTTAGGGATTTGTTGATTATATTCACTTGGGCATGTGCCTTTAGCTATTGTTCATTGATTTCTTCAAGTTTTATCTTTCGAAAACCTTTTTTAAATATTTATTTCAAGGTGGGGTTCAAGTTTTAATCAAAAGCTTGGAAATTGGTATTTTCGTTATTTGAAGGTCGATTCTTTCTTGTTTTAATAGGTTTTTGAACCTGGAATTCTTTTTGGCTTGTAGAATTGTTTTTTCATAATAAAAATTTTATTTTTTCCTTCCGATTTCCGAAGTGATCTTTGTATTATTTTACCCCTGTTTCTAATTCTATCTATATGTATATTGTTGAGATCTTGTTGATAATTTTTTTTCCATTCTTGATGGTTGAATTTCATTCTGGTGATCATTTGGTTGAGGCATTCCTCTAATACAGTTTTCGGGTGAAGTTTCGCCCTTCGAGGTAGGTTTGGTTATCCTTGTTTCAAACTGAGATGAGTTCTTAATATTTCTTAAGAAATCTATTGAGATATAAATTGTAGTATTAGTTTATGAGGTTGGTAAATGTTGCCTTTCTTATATCGATGCGAGACTTAGTTGTGATGCTTAGCCTGTGCGGAGGCCTCTTGTGATACCTTAGTTTTTGTTGTTGAAAACTTTTGATACTTGACAAATTTCGTGAGTGAGGTATTGTGTTTGCTATCTTAACACTTTAACATTGTGATGCAGACTTAGGGGCTTGAACTGATATTTGATCATCTTTAAATGAAAGAAATACTTTATAAATGGCAAAGGTCAAGTTCAAATGAATTCTTCTACTTTTCCTATTCTTGTTAAATTGATTATGGCTTTGAATTCATTTATGTTGTGACACATTTAACCTCATTCACTATACAATTTTTCAAGGGACTATGAGGAAATTTAAGACGTACTATTTTTAGAAAGAAAATGGGACAACTTACATTTATCATTGACTACGAACTAGGTGGCAAGTTGATGAGATACAAATATTTCGAGATTGGTATATGGAATGCCAGTCCCCTATGGTCATTTTTATGAAAACTAAAGCTTGGTGAGGTGTATATGATACATTGTGCGACAACCTTGATCCCACCACTTCATTTCATCATCTCATTGCATTGCATTGGTCAGCTTTGTTGTGTTGTGTAACATGCTTATCTATTGATATGATTATAATTTATAGCCTAATGTGTTTACTTTAGTCACACAATTATTATACAAATTGGTGACACCAATGCCTGAACCCGACTTTTCTATATGAAGGTTGAAGCGTTTCGTAGTTTATTTTAGGATTCTGATTAGTTGCTAATACTTAGTTGGTCTAACTTACTGATTACATGTGGATTGCACACATTGCTACTTCTACTATGTTCTTGATGTAAATCGTTGTCAAGGTGATCTTCCTAGTGGTTGATCAAATCTAGAGGTCGCTTCTTATTCAGATTTGTGGTGAGATCTTGTTCTCCGGATCATGATTGGTCTCCATCTATCATTTACATTCTTTAACTTTTTTCAAAGACATCATGTATTCCACATTCTAGAAAAGTATTAGATGCGCTTTATACCTATTACCAGGTTATGAGAATATTTTTATTGTTTTCAATTCTCTTCGATTATGGCTTGGCCTTTCTTTGAAAATCTTGTATGTGATATTTCATCTGGCTCACACACCAATTTTGGGTTCTCAAGGTGTTATACAATATGACTCAACTTTTGGGTCGTGACAATTTAACTCTTCAACACTATCATGACCAATCTTCACAATGTGGTACCCTAGACGAGATCCTGTGTGACCTCCTAGACAAATTTTGGTGACTTGTACGACTTGTTTAGGGGTCCTTACAGGCCACCCATAACATTTAAGTTAAGGTAAATTCTTTAAATGTTAGAATGGTTTGGGATATGAATTAAGGTCACTAGAATTCCCTAGCACAAAGTTGAGGTTAAAGCTCTCTTACCGGTTAAGTTTCAATATGATATTTTACTTAGGTCAACTTCAAATGTCCATATCTCTCAGAGTATAAAGAATTAGGTGGACTATGGCCTATAAATTAAGGTCTACGATTCTTCTTTCGAACGGCACCAAGTGTGCTCCATTTCGAGTTTGGAGTAAAAAATATAATCATTTTAGTAAGGCCATATCAGACAGTCAAAGTTTCACGGATGACTAAATGGCTGGTGAAGTTTTTCACAGACCGTGGAGCCCTAAATCGGTGAAGCTTTACTTATAAGGAAATGTTTTAGTTTTTAAGTTGGAGTCATTTTGGTCGCCCCTATGTTGTTTTAACCCCTATTCTAAGCCTTAAGCACGGCGTTTTCACCTAGTTAAGGGCTTAGAAAGTGTTAATAAGTTCATGTACATTAATTAACACTTGTCATCATTAGATAAAAGTTCTAAAAGGAGAAAATCTTATATTTGAGTGTTTTTTGAGCTTCGTTGATTTAGACAAGAACTTTGTTCTTCCAGGTATGTAAGACTATCATATTGTAATGGTTCTATCCTTTGATTTGAGTATTCTTGAGATGATTTGATGTTGAGTTATGAGTTCTTAATTTCCTGATTCTTTTTGAAATTCCCTTCCTTATTTTTGAATTGTTAAATGTTATGCATAGAGGTTGTTGAGTTGAGTTGTTCATGTCCATATTTCAGCATGAACCCATTTTTGAGTTATAAATTTTTAGAATCTTTTCAACAAAATATAATTGTTTAAACTGAATTTTGAGAGAGTAAAGAGGAGTTTGAGAAAGAGCTTAACTAACATTTGAGCAAGAGTATAAAGGAACTACTTATTTCCCAAATTTTTCATTTTACGTGAAGAAAATAAGTAGTCATTTTAGAAAAGTAAAAGGGTTTTTAGATAGATTGAGTAATGAGGAGTTACCTCTTCAAGAGGTCTGTTTGAGTAATTATCTCAACACAGAGAAATGTATTTTTATACATTAAGCAAAGAGAAACATTGTTTTTTAAATGAGCAATGAGTTCAGAGATTTGAGAGTAGTTAATTCTTTAAGAAGATAGTTAGAAAAATTATCTCAAACCAGAGAAAGTATATGTTTACATTTGAGCAAGATTATATATTATTGGGAGTAGTATTGAGCACTAATATTAGGATGAGTTCAAACCACTCAAAATCCTTTTAAACCATTTCTTGCCAACATGGGTACATGGTCATACCTTTTAGATAAATCCTTATTTCTTAGTGGATCAACTTAGTTGAGAGGTTCTATACCCCGGTACGGTATAGGACAATTCTGGCAGCTTAGGTGAGACACTATATCATTACAAAGCTCGTAGTGATGGTTGTCGGTTACAAAATCTCCAAATAGATTTAAAATATATTTTAATGTATCACTTATTATGTTAAGTTAAGAGATGAGTAAGTATATTGTAAAGCTTTAAATGATTTTACTCCTTTATTTCTTTACATCGAGCTTGAGTATATCTTATTTATTGTAGTCCTTTCATTCAATTATTTTCCTTTGGCTATATTACATACAATGTACTAATGTCATTTGACATGTATCTTTTTATGATATAGATGCAAGTGTTCAAGATCATCAACATGCATTTCATTATGATCACTCAATACTCCAACTACCTTTTGGTTAACCTCCTTACATTTAATAGGACTTCATAATTACTTTCTAGTTAATAATCTTGAGATGTCACGGGTCTTGTCCCAGCATCATTCTTTCGTCGTAAAGTCTTCATAGATAGATAGAGTCGAGGTGTTTTTCCATACTTTCTTTCTTTTAACGATGTTTTGGAAACTATTATAATTATTGAACTAAGTACTTTCAATTATTAGAGTTTAATTATACTTTTAGATAGTTATTAGAGTTTAATTATACTTTTAGATAAAATTCAATTTTAAGCCTATGGTTGGTCAAGTGAGTCTTTCGCTAAGTAGTAAGTTAGGGAAAGGGTTTTCTTGGGGATCTGAAATGGTCCTCGAGTGTTGACCACGTACAGGGTGTAGGCTCGGGGCGTGACATGATCAACCTAGACTTGTTATTTGATGGATGTATTATGTACATAACATCAAACTCACTCAACACAATTTTCAAATTTTCCACTTTTCGAGTTTGCTTGTAGGCATCAACTTCTAAAGGATGTACTTGTGGGGATACATTATTGAGACCAAGTACATGGTGTATGTAGTTAGTTAATGCCTCAAATTTTGCACAATCCAAGTCAATGTGTAACACGTTCATTCCAACACGAGCATTCTCTCTTCTACCAGTCTCATCATGTTTTCCCAATACACATCCAAATGCAACAGATAAATACAATAGTATTATTTGATCCTAAAGAAGGACTTTTGGCATTCTTCTGTCCATTTTATCGCAGCATTCTTCTTTAGTAATTTAAATATGGGTTCACAAATCATTGTGCAGTGTGGTAGAAACCGATTGATGTAATTAAGTCTTCCCAACAAACTCATCATGTTTTTCTTGTTCTTGGGGGTAGGTAGTTCTTGAATTTCCTTGAAATTTGATGGATCCAAATCTAGGCCATTTCTACTAATGATGAACCCCAAGAGATTTCTTGTAGGTATTCCCAATGTTCATTTTGTGGGATTCAACTTTAGATTATACTTTTGTAACCTCTCAATTTTTTTTACAATTCATCCAGGTGGTCCAAACTTTTGGTTGATTTAAGAATGAAATCATCCATGTATACTTCAATATCCTTGTGGATCATATCAATAAAGATTAGTTATAGACCTCGGGTAGGTTACAACGACCCTTTTTAAGACCAAATGACATTACCCTATAGCATCAAACAATGTAATTTCTACATCATATTCATTCATGAAGATATTTGTGATATTTTAAAAAGGAATCAACACACGATTGACACATGTTTTGCACAATTATCAATAAATATATGGATATTTGGTAGAGCTAGTCATTGATGTACAATGGATTTACAGTGCTTGTAATGCTTTAAACTTTAGATTTGTGTATTTGTAGTAAAATATATTTTGGATGTTGAATAGGATGATGTAGTAATAGAAACAATGTTTTTGCTTTTCATGACCCAACCTACGAGCCATAAAAACTTCAACTAGTCTTAGGTGTAACTCGTATAAGGGATCTGTATTAGTTTTAACACCTTAGAATTTGGAAATCTGAAGTGGAAAAGAAAAGTTTCAGATTTGACTACTTGCTAGTCTATAGATCGTAAACGGTTCTACGGTCCATATAAGGCACTTGTAGGAATGATCCTAATGTTTCAATGATTTTGGTTTTCTCAACATTTTCTATGGACACCAGGATGGTCTGTAGAAAGTCCTACATCCCATCGAAAGTGGTCGTAGAAGTGGTCCCATACTTAATCAAATTTTTTCTTACTTTAGGTCTACGATTAGGGTGTACAACCCATTAAATCTCCTAAGGTACCGTAGGACCCAATCATCAATGAGTATTTACACCTCCAGTACCTTGGTTCGACAGACAACCTGGACGGTCCGCAGAAGTTATTACGGACCCTAGGTAAACCCGTAGCACCTATCCGGTAGTTTTTAAAACAAGGTTATTTGGGTATTTTCCTACACATTGAACTTCTAAATTACGTCGTTTTGGCGGTACATGCTCAAATTTTTTAAACCTAGATGTCCACCAATCCTTCCCATTCACCAAACACTCACAAAATAATCTCAAGATTTTCTATCCAAGTCTCTCAAAGGAAATTCTAGGGTTTTCAAGCTACAAAAATTTCTCTTCCATCATTGAGGATTTGCTTATCAAAGCATCCATGAAGCCAATCAAATGGATCCTTTTATTCCGTTGAGTCTTAAAGATTTCTCCAATACTCTTTTATACATTTTATCTAATTATACAGTTTCACATGTTTATAAAATGGATTAAGTTGTTTATGGATCAATTTAATCTATATGATCTCATTATGAAAAAACTTAGTTGTATTGGTTTTTTTTTATGAATTCCACATAAACCCATATTATGTGATTTTATTCTGATCCTAAATTATGTTTTAGCATTATGCATGGAATATTGAGTTTTGTAATCTATGAATATAATATGCTTATATGGATTCTTTTCATGAACCCATGCTTGTATGTATGATTGACTGTTAAGTCAAGCCTTGATTACATGAAGACTTATGAATTGAAAAGATTAAGATACTTTTGAATAAAGTGCCAACATGGTCTTGCTAAATGATGTTACTTTCAATTGAAGTATTCTTATTTGAAATATAATCATGATTGTGATGCTTCAATTAAAAAGGATATGAAGTCACGATATGCATTCTTTCCATGGCGAGTTTTCCTTAACACCGAGCAGACTAGAGGCAATAGCCATATTTCATTAACTACACGCCATAGGATATACCGTGTGTTCATAAATATAAGAAAATAGAGGCGAGTACCTAGTCTCTGAATGCTTTTTGTCTTGATAGGGACTAGTGGTGAGTACCCAAGACTCGAAGTAACGATCCTTTGTGTCCTGACAAGATAGTTAGGGTCCTCTTCAATGGGGTAATACATTTAACTCCATGGATGGCTCCCATGGTTATATATAATCTAAAGGTATTCCCCCCCCCCCCCCC
>NC_028640.1:44140272-44154855 GCF_001406875.1 Solanum pennellii | reverse complement strand
CCCCCCCCCCCCCACACAAATTAAATAGTTTAAACTTATGACTTGATTTCTTATAGTGTTGCATTGACCTCTTTCTTATAATTTATAAAACTAGATTGCCAAGATTTGATATTGTTAAACTTGGTCATGCATTATTATATTTTCAAACTTATTGATGAGTGGTAGATTTACATTCATTTGAGGCCTTTTTAGTTCAACAATTAGTGTCCTCAATGCCTAATTATGCGCTATTTTATTTTGATTATTTGCAGCTATGAAGACTAAAGTAAAAGGTGAGGATGAGTACTTGAAAGGATGTCCAAAAATATTGAAAGAAAAGTAAAATCCACACCGGGAGTCTCCATACCAAAAGAATGTAACACAAATGGTATGGCTTCACCTAAAGTGAAAGTGCTCACAGTTGAAGATGATCGAGGTAGGTCGGTAAACAAAAAGTGAAAAGACGTTCCGCTGAAAGTGAAGGTCAAATAAGATGACCATCAACAAAGGTGACAGTACATGGACAAAAAAAGTGAAGGAAAAAAAAGGCGAGCAAGGTTGGTGAACGATGATCCACCAAATATGAAAGGAAAACTCGACAAATTTCACCAACTGAGGTTCAAACACTTGGCCTGAAGTAAATCAAAGGCGAGATGAGGAATATACTGTGATCCGTCGATCATGTTCTCCTAGCCCGTATTAATGTCACTGAGTTGGTAACACAGTGGATTTTGGGCCAAATTCTGAGAAACTATAAATAGTTAAAAGGAGAGAGAAACTAGGGAGTTGGAATTTAGTTTTTCAGAGCTTTTTTTAAGAATTCTTATAGAGTTTTTTATGAGATATTTAACCTTGTGAAAATCATCTCTATTTTGTGGTTTTCAATTTTCTGTTGGTGTTGATTATAATTGCTTAATTTTATCATATCTATGAGTACTATCATGATTGGTATAACTTATTTACATTTTGTAATGGGTGACTAACATCCCAAGTCTAGAGGTATAATTATGAGACTGGATGTTGATTTAATGCCCGCTTGAATGGACTTTTAAGTTTGACAAAATGACTTAAAAGTCACTTGTTTACTTGTCAGATTGTTTGACAATTATAAGAACAACTTAAAATCAGTCAAAAGTGACTTCAAAATATGTCAAAAGTGACTTCAATTAGGGTGACCCTACTTTTTTTTAATCTTAAAGTCATTCTTCTTTTACCAAGTATATTACTTTTTACCCTTAATTATTTAAAACAATTCCCAATTCTTTCATGTGATCTATTAAAAGTATATATTTTTGAAATTTAATATAAGTTGCACATTTAGAATTAACTTGAATATTAAGTTATTCAAATAGAAATAAAATTTAAATTAATTTTTAAATTTTTCTTAGAAATAAAAACATTAGATTAATCAAGTTTTTATTATATTAACAGTTTAAGGGTATTTTAGACATTTTAATATAAAATAAGTGTTTAACAATACTTATTTGCAAAACACATCAACAACTTTTTTTCAACTGCAACACTTTTATCCAAACACATAACTACTTATTTTTTTAAAAAACTTTCAGCACTTTAAAGAGTTACTTTTTAAAATTATTTTAAGCGAGTCCAAACAGGCTCTTAATGTACTGGGTATTGTGTTTTTTGTTATTTTGCTGTTGCTGATTCATAAATATAGGCTAATTACCATGAGGTTAACTTATGGATTGAGATTGTAAACTTAATCCTATTTTTGTTCTTTGATTGATGCTGAAGAGAGATCGATTGGCATAAATGATTAGTTTGATGCATGCGATTTAGGTTTGATATATATAGTTTGCTTGAAAAAAGGATTTTGGTTCAAATTAGAATCTATTCAAAAGTGAGATATCCTAAGGTAATAGGCTGTTTAGTAATTCAGATGAGACCGAAATAAGATTCTATGAACTACTTCTATGTAATCGAAAAAAGGTTAGTGTCATTGATGATGAACCATCCTATCCATGATTATTTACCACTATTGCGCAACACAATTACCTTTATGTGACATCGATTCCAATCCCTGGACCCCTAGATTACTTGTCAATTACTTTAATTTCTGAGTCTTAGTTTAATTAAGACATTTGATGCCACAATTTCTTTTATTAATTTTGGTAGAATCATCCAACCATTTTTATAAGCATACTACTATGAACAAGTATGCATTATAAATATTTTAATTCTTATCGTTACACCATTCCTTGTGGGATTCGACCTAGACTTATAATTGGGTATGTTAATTGATAGCGAGCGCTTACTCTTTAAATTTTTCTTTGAAGGTAGTTTGACCATTTTGAAAAAATTGTGCCACTGCTGGGAAATGGGGGCTAGTAATTCAATTAGTGAAGTAGTTTGTAAAACTATTGGATTGTAGTAGATTGTTTTTTGGTATTGTGGTTTTGTTGATTTGCCAGTATAAAACATGAGTGATCATGGTAGTGACAACGGTAGTCACTATGGTCCAAGAGAAAATATGGATGAAATAAATGACATGCATATGAATGTTATTGCAACCATCTGAGCTATCCAATTACCGCCCACAACGGGGAGGGCGATGTTCCATGTAACCGAAACAATGCTGCATTTGCTCCAAATGAGAATGTCCAAAGGATTGGATCATGAGGACCCTCATGAACACCTTCAAATTTGTATGGACCCATGTGGGTCATTCGTCTTCAAGAACATGCCACAAGATTTTATCGGTTGATTAATCCCTCTCTTTTTGACGAGGAAAACCTTGGCTGAGTTGCATAATGACTCTTTCACTTTTTAAGAGTAGTTGGCTGATACTTTCTTAGAGATATTCCTTACTCTCTCAAAAATAGTTAAGCTTGGTACAAAATCTAGAACTTCAAAATAGTGAAAGGTGAACCTTTTCAAGAGATATGATTGCAGTTTCGAAAATTGCTTCTATAATGTCCAACACATAGTTTTCCAGACAATTTCCTGCTACAATACTTTTATTGTAGCCTAGATTTAGGCAACAAGTTATTGGCTGATAAACTTATCCAAAGTTGGATGATGCGATAACAATTTGATGTGGAAATATTGTTGCTAGGTTATGCGACCAAAGTGTATCGACCATTCAACACTAGAGAGGATTGAGTATTTTCTCAACAATGGGGAACAATGAAGGAGAAAATTGAGAAGGATTATTAGTGTGATGAAAACATGGCTAAAATAGGAGGCAACCTATGTCTATTTTATTGCTTTCAATAATGTGTGTTGTGAGTGGAGGTTACAAAGAAGTCAAAATGTTGACAAAGTCAATTCGGTAATGCCAAAATCATTGTCCTTCGGTTGCTAGAAATGATGGTGATAGTCCTCGATGGGATCAACCTTATACTTCCTTAGGTTCTAATGGATGTAAAAAAATAGTTTTATGATCTTAAACTCAACATCATTATGAAGGTTCTCCGAATGCAATTAGTGGTAACTTATGCATCTCTTAGTTGTAGTTATGCACTGCTTGATTTAGGTTCATCGTTGATTATTGTGTGACTACGTGTATTGCAAATACACTTGAGGTCAATCTTGAGGTCCTTATAGAAACTTTTCAACATTTTTCTCATATTGGTGATTCTGTGATTATTACACTGCAAGGTTATTATTGGTTCTGAGGGAAACAATTTTATAAATGGCTAGAGAGGTTTTCTTTGAAGGGGGGGATGGTGTGCTTCATGGTTGAGGTTGTGTGTTGATCTATTTGGGTTTTCGGAATAGTCCACATTTTATAGATTGGTTTGTTGAAAGCTTGAGACGATGTAGTATCCTTGTAGCTGTCACATCCGGGAAAACCCCGTAGACGTAACCGTCGTTGTCGTCCTCTTTGAGGACTAAGACTAGCCTCTTAGCTTACATCATTACATTCATTGGTCAAAATTTGTGGAAATTTAAAAAATTTATTACTACTTCTACATTGAGTTTTACATAGACCTCTACAAACACATAATAGATATATATCGAGTATACATAGACCCTTTGTATAAGAAGATTACTTAGTCTTCTACATTTATTACACATACATATAAAGAATATAACATAGTCTCAAATATTCGTCTCATCTCATGACCATCTAATAAGAGTATATCAAATTGGGCCTAGCCCATACATCAATACAATAATTCCACATATAGGTCATACAATATTTAATATCCAAATGAAAAAGGAAACAACATAAGAGTCTTGAAACTAAAGCAACATCATAGGCTTGACAGTGACATTGCCTTCGGAAAGTGAGGACCTACCTAACTTGGATGATCATGAAATCCAAGACTTCTTCAAAGTTGTCTCCAAAAGCCCTTCAACGACCGAAATCCAAAATGTTGGGGAAAAGGAAGAATTGTGTCAGTACACCACTTGTACTAAGTATGAGACCATATGCACATATATCATGAAAACATTCTAAAAAGGGAAATCTCATTAAATATGCAATTTACTTTTTAATACCTTTATGCACATTCAACAAGACCATATCAATAAACAATGCATATTCATTAAGTCATACGTATGTACATCACAAGACCAACAAAATCAAGTCTAGTCAAGTCAACATACATATCATTCAATGGAATGCATAGTCAAGTAATTTTATCATCGAGTCATAAATAACCACAAGCATGACTAAGAGTTAATTATAACATAACCAAAAAAAGACAATTACCCACAACCCCTATCAAGTCAACAAGTGTAGTGACAAAGCAAAGCCCCATAACCTTACTCAATCAAGTAAACCAACAAGAATTATGAACAATATCCTACTTCACATAGCATATCATTTAAGAGTACACATCATCATACTTAACAATGTAGACGAACACATATTCATAAGCGAAACTAATAAACATATAGTATTAACTCTGTGCAAGTTCATCATATACATATTATGTACCATTATAAACATATTCATACATGAGACCATCATCCTAAGAATTCCCTCAAGGCTAACTAGTGCAATGTTTAGGTAGAGTCTCATACCCTTGCCTAGACTAAGCTAAACCCCTAAGATTATCTTATTAAAGTTCATTACTTAATTCATTTTACCTTTTGGGAACATCTTTCCTTAACCGACATAGACCGCATGAGCTAATATGGAATCCGGTGTCATGGAACCCTACACCGAAGGAAGGCGGAGTACTTACCAAGGTAGAACCAAAACATGAACATAGCAACTACGTGGATCCAACTAGCTAGATTTCTTATGGGGGCAACATTGTTCAAGAACTCGGAGATATAGTTGGGACCCTCTTTATTCTACATGAATTATAGTCTCCAATCTCAAGAGTACATTAGTGATCCTACCTTCCCTATGTGGGAAGGTACACTTCTCACTCTAGTTCACTCAGTGCTAAGCTAAAGTCTCTTTTTGAAATGTCTTTAATGTCATTATTAATCGTCATAGCTTATTGTAGGTAATAGGGTCTATACCTTGTATAATCATCATCATCATCACAACTCAGTAAGAATTGCATGAGTGTAATCCTTTCATTACTATTCATATAAGTGGGGTTAGCACATTAACATTTTCGTAACATGATAAGGAACATTGGTAAATCATCACCATCCTTATAACATTTACATCTTAGACAACACCTCACAAACCATAGTAAATACATTTCAATTCCACATCATACAAATTCTATAAATCCTAATACAAGTCATACTCCAATAAAACATCATGACTTAATCACAATTAACAATAATTGAAGTAAAGAATAAGGATCACAAGACTTACCAAGTCTCCTTCTTAATTCATCATCAAGGTCTTAGAAACAACCCTTAATTCAACCCAATTAGGGCGTAGTATCATCATATAACCACAACCAACATGATAACGAGGCTAATTGAAACACTACATCACAATCCAATACTAGTTCATAGTTTTAGATAAGATACATAGATCAAAGTCATAATCTAAAGCAATTACTCAATAACTAGCATGATAGGACTATAATTCACCATAATATATTTATTATTGATACAATTACATCACCTAGTAGTAATTCAACCAATAACCAAGTCAATTGAACCAACATCACACAACTCACATTAAGATTATAACCTAAGGTTATGGGGTAAAAGTCATCTTCTAAAAACTAGACCGATTCATCAAGATATAAAACAAATGAGTTAAAATACATATTAATATATTTATAATATCCAAAATAAATCATAAAAAAATCAATTCATAACATCAATTTCGTATTGGATGAAAACCCACTTGAAAACTTAACTTTTGAAATCAATTTGATGGATAGTTTTGAGGAATGAGGTCTCAAAGGTGAAAGATATCACATACCTTGGTAATTGATTAATATTGATGGATGAAATTGAATCCTTCCATACCTTAAACCCTCCCCTATCTTGGTCTTCAAAGGAGTTCTTCATTAGATAGAGAAAGAAGTCTGATTTGGGTTAGGGAATTATAAAAGTTTAGGTTAGCCTAATTAGGTTAGGGCTTTATACAGGGGTTAACAAACTTAATTAGACCTACCCTAGAATATAACTAACTTCATAACTAAGAAGATTAATTAATTTACCTAAGTTAAAACGTGCAGTGAAAACCAGTCATCATAGACGACACCACGATCGACGGATCTTGGGTCAATTGATGACTAGTCCCCCTTCCGTGCTGCACATCCGTTGGTAAGTTCAGAGAGTTGTCAAAATGAACCTTCCAAGATTTTTTCTAAGTTACCATCGACGGTGGCCACCGAAACTCCGTCGATTGGCACATGCCCCGTCGATGACACTTGTCTGCACACACTGCCTTGGGCAGTCCTTTGACTCCAAATTTAAAGGGTCCTCCTCAAGGACCCTTAGTTGGTCCTTGGATAGTCTTGCCCGTACGTTTCGACTATGAAATAACTCTAATACATGTCATGCACTCTTCCACCAACTTTCATCATTTTTCGACTCCTAAAATCTAGTCAATTAGGCCAAGGCATGCTAGTACCACATTGAACCAGTTTCCGAACATCATGGACGTTCTTGGATGTTTTGGTTTATAGACTTTCTAAATGGCTTATATTCATTAAAATATACCTTAAAATAATGTTAAAATCTTATGAAACTCTTGTTAGGCTCTAGAACACGTCTTAGATTTTCGAAGTGTTATAATAGCCCTATCTCTTTCCTTTTATTTAGATTCAACTTGAGGAACTAGTCATGGTTCTTCTCTCACAAATTTATGCATTTTATTCTTTCTCATGTTTCCATATGCATGCATGTTCATGAAAATTTTATTTTTGAGTTATGATTTAGTTTTACTGATTGCTCCTTGTTTGTGTCCACTCTTATATGATGTGCATTCATGATGGTTTGTTAGATTTTTTTTCCTACTCTATTCTTGCTAGCATAAGTCTCATTCGAGGAAAAAAGTTCCAAAAGGGGAAGATATTGTAACACTTCTAAAATTGGAAATTTGAAGTTGATAAGAAAAGTTTCATTTTTGTCTGCTAGACTAGTTTATATGGAATGCCAATACATAGAGAAAGTTCTATGTTCTGTAGGAGGAAGTCATAGGAACAGTCCTTAAAGTTCTAATGATTTTGGGTTTCAGAATAGGGGTCCCATACTTTGTAGAATTTTGAATGACTTTAGGTCTGCGGTTAGGATCTATGGCCCATAGAAGCTCCCACAGACCATAAGAACATATCATAGAAAGTGATGATTATATAGACTTCCAGTACCTGGATTCTGAGAACGACCAAGACGGTCCATAGGAATTCTTACGGATCGTAGGTTGACTCATACAACATGTCCGATAGTTTTTGAGTCAAGGTTATTTGGGTCTGTTCCTACCCTTTTGAATCCTAAACTACATCATTTTTACCACATAACTAAACCCTAGAACTGAGTTTTCTCCTAGAAATCCATCTAATCCTTCCCATTCACCAAAACTCACAAATATCTCTCAAGGTTTTCTCTCCAAGACTCTCAAACGAAGTTCTAAGGTTCTTCAAGCTTCAAGTATTTATCTTCCATATTTAGTGCTTTGTTTATCGGGGTATGTCGGTAGTCCATCAATGAATTCTTTTCATCCATTGAGTCCCAAAGATTTCTCCAAAACTGTGATAATTTCAGTCTAAGTTCTAGGGTTTTGAATGTTTATTAATGGGATCAATTGTTTATGGCTCAATTCAATCTATATGATATTATTATGCATGAACTGGATTATATTTCTTGTTTTTATTGAATTGGACATGAGCCCATATTATTTGATTATATTGGGAGTATGAATGTAACATTGAATTCAGAAATCTAGGAATATGTCATGCTTTTGAGGATGTTTTGCATGAACCCATGCTTGTATGTGCGATTGATTGTGAAATGAAGCATTGATGAGACAAATGCTTATGTATTCACAAGATTAAGACTTAAGTGATACTTGTGAATAAAGTGTGAACATGCTCCTAATGAACTAGTTGTTTCCAATTGAAGTATTCTTATATGAAAGAAGATCATGATTGTGACACTTAGATTAGTGTCTCTACGAACAAGTAATGAAGTCATCATAATGAAAGGAACTATTCTTAATTATAATGCATTAATTCTGTGTGGAGTTGTACTTAGATTCGAGCGGACTTCAGGTGATTATCTATGTCCCATAAAATACTTGCCACTATAGGATAGGCCGAGTGTTCTTGAACATTAGAACATTAGAGGCGAGTACATGGGCGACCTACGTGAAGTTCAAAGGGTTCACCCGAAATCCATTTGTCAAAAAATTACACTCTATTTTAAGTGTGTATATATATAATAAAATGATCCCTCTCAACAACTGAAAAAGAGCGTGGCTCACTGGCTCGGGGATTCATTGTTAACCTAAATGTTCGAGTTCAATTCTCTACATGTGCAGCTATTTCAACCTTTTCTTTGCTTTGAAAAGGCTGAGATGGGCTAAGGTTTTGGATTTAGAATATCCAATAAAAGGTGTAAACTTTTTTAGATTAAATCTAAAACTCTATTATTTTTGTTTTTTATTATTTTTATATTAATGTTATTTCTGTTTCTCGATTTGTCTTGTTTGTAATTATGAGCCACATTTTTATAGATTTTTTTCTCTTATTCTTCTTATTTATATTGCATATATTATTTATACACAACTCTCTTCTCATGTTCTAACTCAAAAAAACACTCGTTCATAAAATGATGAATGGTTATTAAATTTAAAATTGAATAGAAAACAATTATAAAAAATAAAGTAAATTAAGATTAATCGACTAGTAAAATTCAAAGTTTTGAATATTATTTTATTAAAATATATTTTTTTATATTCTTAATTTCGTAGTATCTCTTTCTTACTATTTTCAAGTCGATTCTATAGATATGAAAACTAATCTAATCTTATTTGGTTGGTTCATAATTTGTTTTTTTTTCAAGAATGATTAACTGAGTAAATTGACTTAAATGAATTAAACATATTTGGAATGTCATTTATTTATCTTATGAATATTCACTACAATATTTGTAACTCGATCTTTACACTTTTCTAAAGAATATTGATGATTTTTAAAGTAACACATGATTGAACAGACACTAATTCAAAATTTAGAAAAAGTTCAAAATAGTAGAGTACTACAAAATAAAAGAATAGAAAACACTAGAAATTTTAAAATATGGATGGAGCAAGGAATAAAGTAGAAAGAACCTAAATACAAAATGAAAATATATGTTAAATTTAGCTGATTAAAATTTATATCTTCCTCCTATCTCTATCTACTTTTATCTTGTTATATTTACCTTTTTACTTCTTTATATTAAAAGCCCTCAACAAAAATTCTAGATCTGCCACTGGGCTAGTACCCAATCTCTGAATGCTTTTGTTCTTGAGAGGGACTAGTGGTGAGTACCCAAGTATCAAAATAATGACCCTTTGTTTCATGGAATATATTTTGGACGTTCTTCGATAAAGTAATACATTTAACTCCATGGATGAATCTGATAACGCTCAAATCACCCTCCAAAATCACTTAAAAGATTAAGCGATTGTAATCTGTAAAACAATCCAATGAATAGTCAAGGTTGAATCCCACACGGAATGGTATATCGTAAACAAAATCTTTATTGAGTGATTTTCACTTTAAATTATCTCATTTATAATATTAAAAACAATTGGGTGGATGGTACCACCAACTTCATATAATTCTTGTTACCAATTATCGTAATTAAACTAAAATTCAAATGAAATCATGAGATAACAAACTATCAAAGTGTGCGGGAATTGGATATAGATGTCACAAAGGAGTGATTGTGATGCTCTATAGTGATGTAAATACATTAATAAGCGAAGTTATCTTCAATTACACTAATCATCTTTCAATCTTAAAACATATATTCCTAGAATCTCCTTTCTGTCTCGTCTAAATGGCAATCCTTAACAACCCGATGCCTTAATCTATCCTCTCTTTCAAGAATATGAAAAATAGATCCGACCCATAACCTCTCTTTCAAGCAAGCAATATACATCAAACTATATTTCTAGTGTCGTACCGATTACCCACTCTAATTAATCTCTTTCAAATATCAACCAGAGATCAGAAGTAGGAACTATGTTTACAACCTTAACCCTTAAGTTAATCTCATGGTAATTAGACCAAATTCATGTAGGAGCAATAACAAAACATGGCATAGCACAATACCCACTACATTAAATCAACATTCATCCCAATTACATCACCCCCTAGATCTTGGGGTTTTAACCACCCATCGCAAAAAGTACAGAAATTATACCTTCAATGAAAGTAGCCATGGATAACATGAAATCAAGCAACTAAGAGTAAAACCAATTCGGATTTAACTTTAATTCATCAAATTCAAGATTCAAATTGTAAACTCCAAGATAATTAGAAAAAGTGCTCTTTCAAAAGTAAAGTGTTATAAAACTCTAACTCAGAACTTTCTCCCTTGAACTCAATAGTCGAACTCTCTAATCGAACTCCGTTATAATTATATCCTTTGGGCTCTTCATGCTTTCCAAAATTTTTTCCCAAAACCCACTTTGTAACAACCTCAACGACATTGGTTGGGCTCACCAAACTCACTTAATGAATCATACGTCGCTCATCCACTAGCCTTGTAATGATCTAGGATTTAGGTGTTCGAACCTTAGTTGGCGAATTCAATGGAGTTATCCTTTCATGTTTGGTGAATCACCAAATACCACCTTAGTTCACTGCTCAAGTGTTAAATATTTTCCTTAAACAATATCACTTTTGCGACGAGCATTAAGAATGCTTTTCTAACTAAGCACATCGCCTTTTTGACTAGGGTTTGCTGACCTTCTTTTGTAGAAAACAAGTTCTATGCACAAGAAATTTTAGCGTGGTTGTGCTTAGTTGGGATCCACCCTTCATGTTAGGCGATCAATGATGTTCAGATTGCACTTCTTTTGGTAGTTTTGGCCATTCATTCAAACTTCAGTACTTGCCTTGTCCAATTATCTTCACAGATGCAAGTAATAAATATTTGATTAGAAAAAGACAAATTTGGGCATTGAGGACACTAATTATTGATCTAAATCAAACTTAAATGAGTGCAAATCTACCACTCATCAACACCCCAACTTAAAATTATGCTTGGACTCAAGTAAATCAAGAATAAAATAAGCTCAATAAGGGTGTCTACAACAATACTCAATGATAGATACCATTCACTCTCCATTGAAAGACTACTCTTAGTATCACGTTGCCCTAAATCTTGATAAAAAAAGCTTCAAATGATGACTAGCTAGTCTCAACACAAGCTCAAGCTCAATTTAGCTTCTTATATAATGCAAGAACATGTTTCAACAAATGCATTCAATAATCCTCACATCAAGAACGATTCCATACTCCTAGAGATAAAATCAATAAAGGTAATAGGAGTCAATGAAACTCTCACTCTCTCTAAAGAAAATCACATTCAACTTTGTCCTATATGTTATCCCATATTTTTTAATCATCACACTACATAGTTCATGCAATATCTCAAGGGTCTCTTAGGATTGTAATAGGTTGAGGGTTAAGGCATGGTTTATTTGGATTGGTAACTTACACCTTTTCAAAGCATTGTTGCAATCATCATCCCCTCTTCTCAAGTTCTTTTTCTTCGTTTTCATATGAGAACTCAAATATTTACTTGTTACTCAATTTATTTGGAATTCCCATTTTATTTCGTTCACTTCTCTTTTTTATTTCATTTTTCCAAGTTATCTCTATCACAATGATGATACAACATATATTATTTTATAAGGAGGGTTCATTCTTTTTGCAAACATTCAAATTTGAGTCTCATTTCATTTTTCTTTGCCCATTGCTCAAGTTCCGTTCCTCCTTTTTTTTCTATCCCCCAAATTAGAATTTTTGACTAAGTTGTCTATTCATGCATTGTAATGCTTCAAAAAGGGCTTTCTTAGTGAGAAGGTAGAAATAATTTGGCTAAAGAGGCTTCATTTGGTTGTTAACAAATAAGATAGGCTCAATTGGTGTCAAATGGATTCACATCCTCACAAGGTAATCACAGAAGTCTTTATAAATAATATGGTTCCCTCATTGAATTTTCAAATAAGAACATGTCCCATATTAACCAACATTCATACAGTTGAACTAACAAGATAAGGAAAATTCTCGGACTCCACATGCATACTTTCAAATAAAACCTTATCACACATAACACTTCCAAATATACTTATTAAGCACATCCCAAAAGTATCAAAAGTGTAGCTGTAATGTTCTTTGAAAGGATTAACTATAAACATAACTAGTCATCAAAAGATTCATACGGATCCCTGACAGGTCTAACCATATTGATTTCTTTATCGCAAAAAACTTGTTGCTCCCAATCGCTCACACAAGTGTAAATGGTAGCACAAGTAATACAATGTTTATCAAAATAACTTGATTATCGAACCCAAACGACTTGTCAATTAACTATTTACTAAATTATACTAGTCTAATCAATTATTTAAGAGTGCTAAAAGTGTTTGATTTTATTTGTAAATAAAAGAGTGCATGAGTTATACAAAAAATTACTGACTATGGTTTGAAAATTCCAGGGTAACGTCATGCATCGGGTATCATTTATCACATCTCATGCATATATTAACTAACAATTATAAAATTACTGATTTAAAACGTTGGTTTTATGATCATGGTCTCCCGACCTCTAATTACCTACTCCAATTAGCTATTTAACTACATTGTTGAGAGGGGATAAGCAATCCTAATTGGCGAGCATTTATATTTCATCCTGTATCGTAACCAAGATAGGCATTCGTCCGTCCATCACTCCCAAATAGAAATAAACTCAATTGAATGGAAGATCAAACTTTTTGTATCCTTTGATCTATCTAAGTTATCGTATCCCGTATCAAAAAATACACAATATATTATCTCTATGGTAATCAAGCATGAAATACAAGTAACACCCCATATCCTATGGAGGGAAAATAGCCAAATTGCAAAACATACAAGTGTCACCCACGAGGGCCAACCCATCCCATGGTTGAACTTATGCCTCGTGGAAGGGTTTCATGGATGGGCACCTAAGACCTTGTTTTAGGAAATGAACCATGACCACGACCTATGCCCCATGGATGGGTCCACAATCCATGGTTAGGGATTCGTTAATCAAGGTCCTGGAAACAAAGTCTCAAAATTTGAACCATGCCTGACTAGGATGGGCTAGGGGTCCATCCACAGTTCGTGGGTCATGGTCTCGTTGATCAAGTCAGGGAAATTATTTTAGAGATTTAAGGGTCTTTTCCATTTCTAATTAAGTTGAAGCAGTGTCATTGTTCCTAGAACTATACCACCTATATAAGTATTTTTAATCCCTGTACATCTCATAGTTAAGTATTCTCTCAAACACCCAAAAGCATTCACAAATTCCTCTAAAATATTCTCTCTCTAGAAGGAAGAAGAAGGAAGAAATTAGAGCTAGGTCAAGGTAAAGACTCCCAATATTCAATATTTTGTGGGCATTGTGACTAAGGTATGATGAATTTTCATCAATGGATCCTTCCTCCCATGGAGTCTCCTAGAATTCAACAATTTGAAGAAGCATTTCCCAAATTCTAGTTTGGGTTTATTTGATTGTTGTGGGTTGTGATGAATGTTGATCAATTGAGTGAATTATGGTTGTTTATGATTAAATTAATAGAATTGCAAGTATTTACAATTAAATTACACATACCCGTCCATATCCTATACTTTTAGAGTTGAAGTGCTATGTAGGTTTGATGTCATGTGGGGGAAACTCTATGGGTTAGATATCTCCTCAGAGAATTGATGATTATGATTAGAATAACTTTTGATTGAAACGTATATGATGTTAATTTTTTGAGAGTAAATCATAGATGATGATCATGAGATGTAGTGATGTCACGACCCAAATCGGGGACGCGACTGGCACCCACAATTTCCCTCCTATGTGAGCGAACCAACCAATCTAACCCTTATCTTTTTAACATATATCAACGGAAAATAATGCGGAAGACTTAACTCATTAAACAAATCAACATCTATTAATTTCCCAAAATCTGGAAGTCATCATCACAAGAACATCTATCTCAAATTACTAAACTAAGAATGTCTAAGAACAAAA
>NC_028640.1:44124609-44133864 GCF_001406875.1 Solanum pennellii | reverse complement strand
ACCTCTTTTAACCCCCAAGTAATTAGACTTATTAATATTAACCCTCTAACTTTATAATTAAGGAAAGAATAGTCCAATGCGTCCCTTAAAACGTGTGAAGAAATCCGATTCTGCCTGGGACTTGCGCAACCTGTGACGGGCCGTCGTGCCTGCGACGGTCCGTCACGATGGTCGTCGCAACCTCCCCAAAATCCAGGTGGACTGTGACGGCCCGTCACACCTGTGACGGTCCGTCCTGCACCTCCGTCCTGACGGTCAGAGACTCGTTTCCCGTACCAATTTCTCAAGAGTTGAAGTGTTTTGCAACGGGAGCTTACGACGGCTCGTCGTGGGTGTGACGGCACGTCCTGCAGGTCCGTCACCGATTACAGAGAGTCGATTTTCAGTACCCAATTTCAGAATTCTAAGTATGCTGAAACGAGACCCTGCGACGGTCCGTCGTGCCTGTGACGTTCCGTCGTGGGGTCCGTTTCCTCAGCCAATTTTCCAGAAATCAAAATCTGCTGCTCAAAACGACTAAACAGGTCGTTACAAGTGATTTGAGAGTAAAGCCTTGATTATGAATTGTTGATTGATTAATGATATGATATTTAAGACTTCATAAACTGGATAGCTAAACATGATTGAGTGAATATTAATGTTTTACTCACATTAATTATTCTAGGTTGAAAGGATTTCTCACCTAAAATGAATCTAGATTAAAATTCTTAGTGAATGATTAGGCTAGAGGCGATTAGCTTGATTTTCATATGTGAGAATATGAGGTGATTTTTCATACTCCTTAGAATTTAACAAGAGGTGAGTCCCCACGTTCCTACTATGAGGAATGGACAGGGAGGCAAATACTCATACTCATTATGAGATGGCGTGCAGGCGAGTACCCGCATCAAGTATTGATTTTTTGGAGGTGAGTACCTGCAATCTAAAAGTAAGTAAGGCAAGAGGCGAGTAACCATAAGTCTTTAAGAACTCGGAATTGAGGAAAAACCCCATGTAGTTAAAAGTAAGTATGAATGATGTGATTATGCTATAAAGTTGATTGACTTGGAGTGTTTCTAGATATTCCTTCCATGATGTAAACTTGACTAGAGGAGGATGACTTAAGTCTTGGCTAAGGATAGTGAGATAGTTAAGGAAGTATTCCTCTTACTTTATGATGTTTATTATGTTTTTATTATACTTACACTTTATGTTTGGTCTTGACTAATGATTATGTGTATGTTGTTTGTGATGGATATCATTTTAAGTACTTGATTGTACTATTGCATACTCTTTCCTACATGTTGATCAAATGTAAGGTCCGATTCTGCCGATTCACAAACTTGTGGCTAGGCTCAAGTTGATCAATAAGTTAAGCTTTGCTGAATCTTCATTATATTTGAGGATTGTATCAGCCTTATCACTTTATGTCATTTGTGCATTATGAGACTATTGTATGCGTTGCGTCCCAAGATTTTATATTCTCCTACGTTTAGATGGTTTTGAGACGATGTCTAGTCAGACTTCCTGTTACTTTTATAAAAGATTTTAATTTTGTTAAAATGTTTTATATTTACATAGTTTTTTTTATTACTTTATGTTGTTATATGCTATGTGGCTTGTATGAGGCCTCTCGAGGTCCTGTATGCCATGTTACATCTAGGGGGTACCCTATGTTGAAAAAAACTTGCTAACTAGAGCACATGGTTAATAATGGTTCTAGGATGTCTCAAACCGCGTTTGGTAGAGTCTTGTTCATAAGTTTGAAGCTCACTACATTTTTGATGACATGCTACTAGATGCTTAGGAAACTTCACTTCTTCACTTCTCTAAGTCGTGCCATCATGCTTAACTCTATAAGTCTTTCTCCTAATCCTTTCCCGGTGGTTTTTAGGAATATCACTAGTAGAATGGCTAATGATAAAAGGTTAGACTAAGGAAATGTTGAGCAAGAGGCTCCTCCTCAGGTTCCTCCCGATGCTCTAATTGATCCATTCGGTGAGAATGTGACTAATGAGTGTTTAGGTCAAGATTTCAAATATTATCTCAATCCATGATGGTAATACAAATGAGGATGCACTTGGAACCCAAGCGTGGGTATAACGGTAACAAGAGTGAGGGCTTTTACAAGAATTAACACTCCAGAATAGTATGGATTAAAAGTTGAGGAAGACCCATAAGATTTTATTGATTAGGTATACACACTACTTGCTATTATGGGAGTGACTTCGGAAGAGAAAGTAGAATTGTCCACTTACCAACGCAAAGGGTTTGCTCATATTTGGGTTAATTAGTGGACAGAGGCAAGGCTAGTAGAAGCGGGTTCCATAGAATGGGAGAAATTCAAAAGTGCATTATTTGATGGATTCTTCCCTCTATAGATTATAGAGGACAAGATACTTGAGTTCATAAACCTTAGGCAAGGTAATATGAGTGTAAAGGAATACACATACAGGTTCACTCAACTATCAAATTATGTCCCTTCTATTGTGGAGGATCGTAGGGCCATGATAAATAAGTTTATGTCAGGTGTATCCGCGTGGTAGTCAAAGAGTGCCACACCACTTTGCTGGTCTATGAAATGGACATATCTTGCCTTATGGTGCATGCCCAAGAATTTGAGGAGGAAAAGCACAAAGAAATATTAGAGAGCCAAAAAGGGCTAGAGTAGGGGATGGTAACTTCTCATGCTAGGTCCGGTGGATGGGTTCGTCCAAGGTTCTGTCAAAAGTTCTCCGAGCAAGGTTCTACAAGTGCTCCTCCGAGGGCAATAAATGAGAGGGTGTCTAACCTAAAATTTCAAGGTGGTGGAAGTAGTCCTCCTATACCTACTTATGCTACATGTGGGAGAAATCATGAAGGAAATTGTTTAGTAGGCTCCAATGCATATTTTGGGTGTGGAAAAATGGATAATAAGATAAGGGATCGCCTTCAGTTACTAATAATTAGGGAGGCACTCATCATATGGATCAACCTACCCTTCATTCGGTCCAACTGTCTCAGGTGGATATTCTTCTAAACAAAACGGTTTCTATGCACTCCAATCTAGAGCTGACCAAGAGAGCTCTCTGGATAAGCTTATGTGTATGTTAAAAGTCATTTATTATGATGTATATGTTTTGCTTGATTCGGGTTCTACTTTATCCTTTGTGACTCCCTTAGTATCTACGAGATTTTATATGTTTATTGATGTGTTATTAGAACCTTTCTATGTTTCTACCCCCTTCGGTGATTATGCGGTGGCTAGAAGAGTCTACATGAGGTATCCTGATTCCTTATCCCATCGACTCACTCTAGTAGATTTAGTAGAACTTTACATGATTGATTTCGATGCTATTTTAGGAATGAATTGGTTTCATTTTTTATATGCTTCTATTGATTGTAGGACTAAAGTGGTCAAATTTTAGTTTCCAAATGAGCCTATCGCTGAGTGGAAGAGGGGAAATTCTATGGCTAGAGGACAAATTGTTTCTTGCCTATAAGCAAGGGAGATGATTTCTAAGGGTTGTATCTATCATATATAGTTAGGGTGATAAATATGTAGAGTCTGAAACCCCTAGTCTTTAGTCGGTCTACATTGTAAAAGATTTTATGAAAGTATTTCCAAATGACTTACCCCGTATTCCTCCCAAAAGGAAATAGATTTTGGGGTTGATCTTCTCCAAGATACACAACTTATTTTTATATCTCCTTATAGAATGACTGCAATGAATCTTAAGGAGATGAAGGAACAATTGAGGGATTTGTGGGATAAGGGTTTCATCTGACCTAGTATTTTCCTATTGGGTAATCCAGTATTGTGTTTAGGATGAATGATGACTCACTACATATGTTTATTCATTGTAGGCAATTGCACAAATTGACCATTAATAATAAGTATTTTCTTCCTGGATTCAATGATTTATTTGATCAACTTCAAGGGGCTAGTTATTTCTAAAAGAAAATTGACCTTGGGTCGGGTTATCACCAGTTAAGGGAAAGAGGAAGAAAATCCAGAGATAACTTTTATGATTCGTTATGGTGACTATAAGTCGTTAGTGATGTCTTTTGGATATACGAATGCCCCAAAAACGTTCATGGACTTGATAAATAGGGTACTTAGGCACTACATTGATATGTTCGTTATTGTGTTTATGATGATATTTTGATGTATTCAAGAAGTAAGGATGAGCATATTGATCATTTGAGTATTGTATTGCAAGTTCTCAAGGACCAATATTTTTATTAGGCCATATAGTTTAAGCAATGGTATTTAGATAGATCTAACAAAGATGGATGCGGTCAAGAGTTGGCCTAGACCTCTATCACCGAAAAGATATTAGAAGTTTCTTAGGTTTGGACGGTTATTGTAGAAGAATTTTTGAGGGGTTTTCTATGATTGCTTCTCCTTTGACAACCTTGACTCAAAAAGAAGGATAAGTTCATATGGTTAAATTCTTGTGAGAAAAGTTTGTAAGAGTTGAAAGATACACTAACTTCCGCTCCAATATTAACTTTACTGGAAGGTACTAATTGTTTTGTGGTATATTATGACGCCTAGAGTGGGGTTGGGATGTGTGCTTGTTCAAAATTGTAAGGTGATTGCCTATGCTTTAAGTCAATCAATGGTACATGAGAGGAATTCTCCTACCCATGATCTAGAGTTAGCGACGGGGGTATTTTCCTTAATGATTTGGAGGCATTATTTATATGGAATTCATGTTGATGTGTGCAACGACCATGAGAGTTTGCAAATATGTGTTTACCCAAAAGGACTTGAATCTTTACCAAAAATGTGGCTCAAATTATTAAAAGACTATAATATAAGTGTCCTATATCACCCTGGAAAGGCAACTATACTAGCGGATTCTCTTTGTCAACTAGTAGTCTGGCACATGTTTATGATGATAAAAAAGTGTTAGCCCGAGATATATGTAGATTGATTCAATTGGGTGTTCGATTGGTAGACTTCGCCAAGGGTTGTGTCATGCTGCATAAAGGGTCTGAATCATCATTAGTGGTTGATGTTAAGGAAAAGAAAGATCTTGATCCGACTTTAGTAGAATTTAAACAATCGACACTTAAAAAGTCCGTAAAGTCTCTCTTCCAATGGGGAGATGGTGTCCTTAGATACCAAACCCATTATGTGTCCCAAATGTTGATACTTAAGGGAATATATTTTATCCGTATACCATAATTCTTGATGTTCTATTGACCCGATAGTGGCCAAGATTTTTCATGATTTGTGGGATATCTATTGGTGGAATAGGATAAAAAAGGATATTGCAAGTTTTGTGGAGAAGTGTCTGAATTTTCAACAAGTGAAGGTTAAGCATCAGAAATCGGAGCATTATCCCAAGATATTGTTAATCCTACTTGTAAGTGGGAAGATGTATATATGTATTTCATAGTAGGGTTGCTATTAATTCAACGTCAATATGATTCAATTTGGGTTATAGTTGACCAAATGATGAAGTTGGCCCATTTCATTCCCATAAAGGTTTCTTACTCGGTGGAAGACTATGCCAAGTTAAATTTGAGTGAGATGGTAAGGATACATGGAGTACCCTTGTACATTATCTCGGATAGAGGTACGCAATTTACTTCGCTGTTTTGAAGGTCTTTCCAGAAGGGTCTTGGTACCAAGTTTAAGCATAGTACAATTTTTCACACGCAAGCCGGCGGTAAAGCGGAAAGAACAATCCAAACATTAGAGGATGTGTTGAAAGCTTGTATGATTAATTGTAAGGGTAATTGGTATGAAAACATTCCATTGATTGAATTTTCCTATAATAATAGCTACAATTCTAGTATTGGGATGGCTCCATTTGAGGCCATTTATAGTAGGAGGTGTAGATCTACTGTCAGTTGGTTTGAGGTCGGTAAGTTTGACTTTTTAGGATGTGTGTATGAAGCTTTAGAGAAAATTCGACTCATTAGACAAATGTCGAGAACGGCCCAAAGTCGACAAAATTCTTATGCGGATGTTAGAAGGAGAGACCATGAATTTGATGAGATTGATTGGTTTTATTTTAAATTTTCACCCATAAAGGGTGCAATGAGGTTTGGAAAGAAATATAGGTGTATTTCCCATTTTATAGACCAATATTAAATATTAAGGAGTGTTGGTAAGGTTGTATAAGCTTGATTTTCCAAATGAGTTGGCATTGATGCATCCTCAGTTTTCCATGTCTCCATGTTAAAAAAGATTTTTGGAGATCCGACTACCATATTTCCCCTAAAAGGTTTAGATGTGAAAGAGAACCTTTCCTAGGAAGAAGTTTTGGTTTTGATTCTAGACCGTCAATTTAAAACATTGAGGAACAAAGAGGTTTCTTCCATTAAGGTGTTATAGAGAACCATCTAGTTGTGGGTGCTACTTGGAAGGCCGAACAAAATAAGATGTCCTGATATCATCATTTTTTTCCTTGTATTCTTGCTTGAGGTAATGAATTCCCCTTGATTTGCTTTTGTTTGAAGTCATGTGCGTTTTATGTGTTCTATGATTTCCTAAAATTGCATATCCATGAAAATTACTAAGCTTGAAAGAATGGTTTATATGTTGTATTTTCCTTACGTTGTTGAGTATAGAATATGAATTGGTTATAGACTTCATGATATGATTTAATGAACATGTTTTAACTTGGAGTTGATATTTCCCCCTTGAATATGAACTTTGTGCATGATTTGCATTTCGATTCCATGAGATTGTTTTGATCATAACTTTTAAGCTAGGAAAAGGTAGTTCCTCATTAAGTGTAATAAATATGAAAATGTCATCCACATCGGCTGTTAGATGTAGTTACTGCTCACTTGTGGTGCATTGAATATGTTGATATTGTAAATGATGTTCCCTCATTAGTTGTGTGCATATAAATGAGTTACATGCATGATGTGATGCTAGTGTTGAGTTTTCTCATTTGGAAACATGCTTAGATTCTAGCCAAATTGAAGATCTACAGGTGTCACCAACGGGGGCCAACCACACCTCGTGGAAGGGCATTATTGATGAGCACTTGAGACATTATTTTGGCCAATGCACCACGACCAGGACCCACGACAAGTGGATGGGTCAATGGTCCGTGGTTAGGGATTCATAGGTAAAGTTCCTAGAAATCAAGTCTCTAAACTTGAACCACACCTAACTAGGACGGGCCATGGTTTTATCCACAGTTCGTGGATCATGGTCTTGTGGGTTAAGTTAGGGAAATTATATTAGGAACTTAGAGTTAGGCCAAGATCAAGACTCCCAATCTTCAAGGTTTTTGTGGGAATTATGACTAAGTAATGATTTCTTTTCATCCATGAGATCCTCCATCCCATGGAGTCCCCTAGAATTCCACAATTTGAAGAACAATTCCCCCAATTCTAGTTAGGGTTTCTTCCATTGTTGTGAGTTATAATGAATGTTGATCCAATTGAGTGGATTATGATTGTTTATTATTGAATTGATAGAATTACATGTAGTTAGGATTAAATTACATGTACCATTCCTATCCTATGATTTTAGGGTTTAGTTGATATGTGGGTTTGATGCCATGTGAGGGAAATTCTTTGGGTTAGATATATTCCTATATGATTGATGATTTATGATTAGAATTAATTTTAATTGAATCATATAGGATGAATCTGATTTTAATTTCTAGAGAGTAAAGCGTAGATGATGTTCTTGAGATGTAATTCTTTGAGAGTAAAGACTGGACTATCAATTGTTGATTGATTGATGATACGACGTGGAAGAGATACTTCTTACAATGAATAGCTAAGCATGATTGAATGAATGTGAAAGGTGATTTCTCATACTTCGTAGAATTGAACAAAAGGTGAGTCCCCGCGTACTTACTATGATGAATAGACATGGAGGCGAGTACACATGCTCCTTATGAGATGGTGAGGAGGCAAGTACCCGATATCATATAATGAGGTTGTGGAGGCGAGTACCCACAATCGGAACGTAAGTCAGGTAAGAGGCGAATGCCCGTTAGCCATTATGAACTAGGCATTGAGGAAAATTCCCATGTCTTTAAAAGTAAGTATAAATGAGGTGATTATGCTATGAAGTTGATTGACTTGGAGTGTTTCTAGATACTCCTTCCATTATTAAAACATGACTAGAGGTGGACGACCTAAGTCTTGGCTAAGTATAAGTGAGGTTACTTAATGAAGTATTTCTATTTGTTTATGATATATATTATGCCTTGATTATGCTTATGATTTATGTCTTATCTTGACTAATGATTATGCTAATTTGTTTATGTAGGCCCTTAATTTAGTACTTGATTGTACTATGCATACTCTTGCCTACATTCTTATCAAATGTAGGGTCTGGAAATCTTGAATCACACACTTGTGGGTATGCTCTAGTTGATCAAGAAGTGAAGCTTTGGTGAGTCCTCATTGTATTCGAGGGCCGGATTAGCCTTATCTCTTTATGTCTTTCATTAATTTTGAGACTATCGTATGGATCGTGTCCCAAGATTTTAAACTCTTTTAAGTTTAGATAGTTTGAGACAATGTTAAGTTAGACATACGCTTGCTTTTATAAAAGACTTTAATTGTGTTAAAATGTTTTAAACTTCCATACTTTTTGTATTACTTTATGTTGTTATATGTTTAGTGGCTTGTATGAGGCCTCTCGGAGGGGAGGGGGGTCTTGTATGCCATATTACATTTTAGAGGTAGCCTGGGTCATGAAAATACTGAACAACAATACAAAAGTAATTTAAAGTTAAAAGCAACATCAATTTAAGATAGTTGATATTCAACAATTGCCCGTAGCCGCAGCCCTAGAACAGGGGTCTTTAACATTAATATCTAGCAAAGAAGAAGAGAAAAAATCCTAAAAATTATTGACGATTTTGTATCTGATGCCTACGACTGAATTCTTAATATTATTCTCATTGTATATTTATCGAGATGGAAAATCCTAAATAAAATAAATAAATCCAAAACAAACAAGGATTCCAAAAGCATACAGAATTTGATTTCGTGTGAAAGATCACCGCCGCCTCGAACTCTTGTTGCGTTCCTTCCTTTCCAGATGGCAGCTTATGGTTACTTCAACTTCAATTATTTCCTTAAGTGAAATTCCTATAAATTAAATATTATTATATTCAATTTAATCCATTAAGTTGTCTGCTTGATTTCCTTCTTCAACCTTCCATTTTGAGTTCGTTTTAGATCCAAACTTCTGCATCTTCGCACCAATAATTCTACAAATTAAATATACTAGTAAATCCATAAAATTCATGCCAAAAAGGGACAAATATTAAATAATAAATGTGAGGCAAATAATTA
>NC_028640.1:44045584-44124029 GCF_001406875.1 Solanum pennellii | reverse complement strand
TATATCAGTACACTTAAAGTTTACTTGCCCTCGAGCAAACGTTAAAGCTCATCTCAAAAAAATCAAACTACGAATTTTATCACTTTTGTTGACACAAAAAATACACAAAAAATTAGGTCATATATCAATTTCAAAACATCAAGTTCACTTCTCAATCATTATGCCAGACATCTAAATACATAACAAACCTCTAACCTCTTAAATTTAAAGAAGGACACCGAACTCATCAATTTTATGCTTGCTTACCTACTCTCATCAAAGAAAGTTAATAAAATCACCTATCCATCATTAAACAAGTGCCCTCGCAAGAAAAAATAGTCAACATACTCAATTCAAAAGATTGGCTATAAATTAAGGACTTAGCATCAAAGGACACTCTCACACTCACAAAGAAAATTCACATGTATGCAAAAGAATCATAGACTTGCCTATTATGTATATTTCCAGTAATTAAAGATGTTTTAATAGAATCAAATATGACTTTAACGGGTTGCAATGGTGGTTAGTGGATAGGTAGAAAACTATATAATAGTGACCTACACTTCCTTAGTCACTTTATAATTCTAGACTTCATAACCCATTTATTTCTTCTCTTTGATTTCAGCCCCCTCTTCAACTATTATTTCACAAGTAATTATCATCATGTCAAGAATGTTTTAATCATTTCTTTTATCAAAAGATTTTTTTTCAAATTCTTTTTTTCTGTTCTTCTTCTTCTTCTTTCAGTTTTCATTTTTTACATCACATTTTTTCAAAGAGGGATTTTAAATCACTTTATAGCTATCATTGATTACATTTTGTACTCGACCATCCCTTTTTATTTAGAATTAACAATTAGAATATTGCTATGCTATAATTCTCAAGGAAGAAAGGTACAAAACTTAGGGATTTAACAAAATAGTAAAGGGCAAAATATGGATACCAACAAAAGGCAACAGGCTCAAAAGGGATAACTATTAATATAATGAAAAGACTAAAATTTACAATATATATCAAAGAAATCCTATTGACATCTCCTAAACAAAACAACACTTTATTTCACTTCAGTAACATGATAGGCAAGTTCTAGACTAATATGCAAAATATGGAATAAACATATTCTCACAACACATGGCACAAGTGTCAAGCAATATAGATAATTTCCACTACTAAGAGTGACAAGATCATAACAAACTACAAAAATCAATAAGCTATATACAAAGTCACAACCACGAGCTTAGGTGTCAAGGAATTTGCAAATTTCTTATCAATCAAGCATTCACAAGAAAGAATGTTTCAAAAATTAGCCTAAATAGCAAGTATCACACCACTCACAAGGGGGTTTTCTTTTTCTAAATAAAATAAAATAAAATTTATTCCTAAAAAAAATAAAAGATACTCGATCCAAAGGGACTATCCTAAGGAGAAAAACAGAAAATAAAAGTACGAATTGTACCCTTTCTACTTGAACATTTGAATTGTACCCTTTCTACTTGTAAGTGAAAATCATGCAAGATTAAAAAAAATTAAGATTACAATGACAATAAAATGAAGAAATAAATCTCTTCAGGCTGAGGCGCGGATATCTCACTCTCTTCAAGGATATTCAAGCCCACAGCAACAAATGTTTTCACTGATCCAGCTGTAATCCGCTTTGACTTGTCCCCTCCAGGATACAACAACCTTCACAAAGTATAACTCAACAAATCTGAACAAGAGTTGAGTCCAAAACTCCACAAAAAAGAACACCTTCTTTAAACTAGTAAGAACTCTCTTTTTGACTAACTCTTTAACTCTATATTTTTCTTGTATGTTGTGTGTATCAAACCAAATAAATACCACCACTATTTATACTACAACAAGTCTTTCTAACGATAAATAGCAAGATAATGGGGATAGTAAATAATGAATATAATGGTCTTGGGAGTTACATATGTTAAAAAGAATAATGGGGAATAAAGAATTAAGAATGAATGACAAAGGCCACAAACGACTAAGAGTGCTAACAAGAAATGTTATAACATAACAAACAAAAAATCCAAAATAGATTAATGTAGAAAGTAAGTTCCACCAAAGTCAATGTAAGAAAAGTCAAGTAATCGGCAATTAAGCCTTAAAAATTGATTCCGAAATACAATTAAACATGGCACTGACTTTCTAATAGGAATAGTTGCAGGATGAATGGGAGATATGCACCTTAACCATTATTTACTAATATTAAAATTCTCCCAAACCAACAATCCCCACTCATTATAATATTAACCAAGAAAGCATACCAGTTGAAGGAAGACTACTATGCATAATGAAGGTGTGCTCTGCATTGAACCTCCACTTAGTGAAACAATAACTTTTACTCCATAGCCGTTGTGGTCTCAGAATTTAACTATCACTACTTAAGGAAAATAAATATCACTGCTTACAATAATAATAAAGGTTTTGACATGAGATTTAGATCCAACATGTTATGGACATGTGTTATCCCGGTTTCATGAGTGCTTTTGAGAATAAGCCCAATTCTCATAGGAAACGGTTTACTTCCACACATCACATAGGTGAAACCTTTCGAAAGTGATCATGTATGTTTAACACTCCACCCATACTGGCTACAAATATTCAATAAGAGTTTGATCAGTTTAACCTTCACAAACTACTGGAACCAATGCAATCACATTATATGGAGAGAATAAAAAGATAGTGCATTTTTCACAACATGTCATCATATGATTAGTTTTTCTTTTCAAACCTGGTTATAGGATCTTTAAACCCTAGGTTGGGTTTCCTCTTATATGACCAAGGATTTATAGGCTTCAATCCCAACCTCCTCGATGTGCTCAAGACCTTTTCCCTTGTTAAGACATTAGTAAGCGGATCTGCAAGATTATCACAAGATTTGACATAATCAACATTAATGTTACCATTTGTAAAACATGTTCTTAAATTTCTGTGTTTCCTCCTTATAGGTCTGGATTTATCATTCAAATACCGGTTTTGAACTCTACCAATTACAGTGGTACTATCAAAAAGCATTAAAATAGGAGGAATTAGTTTGTTTTTTTGATCTCCAACAAACACCACCACCACCTAAAGTAAAGACATAACCAGTGGTAGAACAAGAATCACCTGATGAAGTGTTCCAATCTGCATCACAAAAGTTTTCACGTACAATAGGATATTTTTTATAGAACAAACAACAATTTTCATTCCAATTAAATAAGTCATAACTCTTGTTCCAGCATGTCAATGTTCATTACCTGACTTGCTTGTAAACCTGCCAAGAACTCCGACTGCATATGCAATATCAGGCCTAGTGCAATCAGTCACATATCTCAAACTTCCAATTATGCTAACATATTCCTTTTGATCTATTACATTAATTTTCACTTTCAATAGGAAATAAGTGAATACTTGAATTAAAAGGAGTAGAAACATGCTTGCAATCAAGAAAATTATATTTTTTCAAATTATTCTCAACGTAATGTGACTAGTCAAGGAAAATTCCCTCAAATTTTCTTGTTATTTTTAATCCAAGAATAAAATTTGTCTCGCCAAAATCTTTCATATGAATATGGCTTCTAAGAATATTTTTAGCTTCATCAATAAAATTCATGTTAGAGACAAAGATCAATAATTCATTAACATATCATATTATATTATAAGTGGGAAGATTCAAAGCTCAAAGTTGAATTACCATTTTACCCTTATATTAAAATAATTAAACAAATATTATAGACCATAATTAAAAATTTAATAAATAACTCATATAGATTGGTGCATGAATCAAATTCACATTAATAATTAATTGCTCTATTGTGAAAATCAAGAGTATTTGAAAAGTTTTTCCATTAAACAAATTTGATATGGACTAAAACCATTGAACTAATTTAATGCAAATTAATTATCTACTCAAAGGTCATCATAGCTACTTCTATAAATTACCTAGCATGATCTTCATGTAAATGACAAGAAGAGGATGAGAGATTATCATGCAAAAATGAATTTTGCAAATCATTTTGTATGTGCAGTAATTATTTTTTATTTTTATCCGCTCCTTTTTGTCCGTCTTAAGTATTATATATTTCCTTTTTATATATGTTGATGTACTTTCTTATGATTTTGTTTTTTTTAGAATAATTTGTATCTTACATGAAGAAAATAGTAATATACAATTCATGTTCTACTATGTATCTTAATTACTGATAAAATTCATATTTATGAAAGATTAATCAATTCATTTGATATACTTATTTAGCTCTCGATAGAGTGTTCTACTTTAGTATAAATATATTTTTGAAATTATTATTTATGAGTAGTGAGAATATTGACTAAATGAGAAATCATATATATATATGAACTAAAATAAATTGGCCCACCTAATTGGAGATAAAGAATGGATCATACTCTATATAGTATATATGTGATTTTGAGGTTGTATTTTCATTTAAACTTTTCATTTATATGTATATTTTATTGATCTTATTTGTCTATTATATATTTGTTGGAACATTCATTCCTCAAATTGATCATATATCCAGAATAAGTCATTTTGAAAAGTTTATATTGCTCAATTTATATTAATTATTCAAAGAGTAATGTTATGAAAAAAGGAGTATTATTCTTTTCTCTTCATAAATCATGTGTACAGTACTTTTTAAGGTTAAAAGAAGACGTATATGTGATATAATGATAAAAATAATTGACATATTAATCATGGTAATGACTTCAAGTGTTTTTCGTAATATACCAAGTGTTTTTATCATAAGTTTGCATATGTACTACATTGACGAAATCTTTTAGCATTTATAAAATTTATGCATCAAACGTCTATCTACTGTGATAATAAGTTATTTAGTGTTGATGTAAAATTTTAACTATAGCTGGAAAATTGTCAAACTCCCATCTATAGATTATTGATTGGAGCTGGACCCATAAATAGTTAGTAGTAATTATTTTCCAAACTAGAATGTTTACTTTTGAATTAGAGATATTATTTTATTTATGATAATGTGATATTCTTCTGCCTATTATTAAATGTTAATTATTTCTCATACACATTATTTTTTAAAATTAAAAGCTCAATGTGAAGAGTCATTCTCCACTATTTATGTAAAAACACTTTGAGAATTAAATTTTTAATATGCTTTTTAAGAACCAATTACTAAGGTTGATATTATCATAGGAAGGAAATTACACTATTCAAAATGAGAAGAAAAGAGAATGCGAGAAGGATAACAAAAAAATAGCTAGATATATCATCTATTTAATGTTCTTCATATTATATTTGTTATTATTTAGCGAATAAAAGATAAATGGTTAAACTACTATTGTTAATTTAGGCATCTTTTTAAGTACTTAACTTTTTAGTATATAAAAATTTAATAATAATAATAAGGGACAAACGTGCAAGGCACGTTCTCAGAATCTAGTAAATAGATAATCACATGTGAATTATTCCAAGACTTATGATATATGCATTAATCACACTCATTTGTTTTAAAACACTTTTCTATCATGCAGGAACAAAAATTTTGATGTCATTGCTTTGGTGCATGTTTCAAGTCATATAGAGATTTAGTAAGTTTACAAACTTTGCTTCTTCACCTGCTTCAATAAAAGACTCGGTTTGTTCCATATAAATTTCCTCATTTAGGTCCCCATTTCAAAAAATAGGTTTTATATCCATTTGATGAATTTGAAAATAAAAAATTGCAGTCATAGCAATTAAAAGTCTTATGGATGTAATTCTTGTTACTAGAGAAAATGTATCAAAAATTTTTAGGCCTTATAGTTGTTTAAAACCTTTTGAAACTAGTTTATCCTTGTATTTATCAATAAAACCATCCGATTTCAACTACTTTAAAAGTTTTATTATAAATTAGTGATTTCATTTCATCATTTACAACCTATATGAAAAAAATTAGAATCGTGCGAAGATAATGTTTCTTTCAAAGTGAGAAGGTCATCTCAAACATTAAACATATAAAAATCAGGACCAAAATTTTTTCCTACTCTATTTCTTTTATTCTTGTTAACTCAAAAATCATTAACTTCTTTACTTTTAAAAGTAGAGGTAGAAGAACTAGGTAGTGACAAAATGTTTTGTTAAATCCTTTGACCCCCACTATTTTTAGAATCAGAAGGAAACTTATTTTCATGAAAAATAGCATCACCTGATTCTATCAAAATAGTATCTTCATGATTAAAGAATTTAAAGGTTATACTATTTGTAGCACAACAAAGAAAATCACAAGCAGTAAATTTCTTACCCAACTTTGTAATTTTGTGTTCCATTAGCCTCACAAAGGCTAGATTGTAACGACCCGAAAAAAAATTTAAATAATAGGTACTTAAGGTGATTTAATTATTAATTAAAAATCTGAAATTTCAAGGGCATAATGGTACTTTCACGTATTAATTAAAATAAATCAGATTTGTATTAATCTAATTTAAATCCTATTTGACTAAGTCTTGAATTTAGTCTCATAATCCTAATAACACTCTATCTATCTCTCTCACGTTGGTTTCTGCCAAAAATAATTTCAAGAACTGAAAATACATCAAGAGTGAATCACACTTGAAAAACTCAGAAGAATTTTTAAGTAAAAGAAAAAAATAATCAAAACGTCAAGGCTAAGAGAGGTTCGTCGAGTGAGGTGTACGTTGAAGTAAATTGGGCGTGGGTTGGAGGAGTTTCCGGGCAGCAACATCAGCGATTGAACATCGATTAAGGTATGGGTTTTCTCTAATGGAATTCTTTCTCCAAGAGGCTTTTCAAACTTGAATTTCGAAACTAGGGTTGTTTCCCAATGATATTGTTGAACGTCCATCTCCCTAGTTATCCATGTTTTCGATTCTCTAAGTATATAGATGTGATCTTGAACATGTTGTTGGTATGTGGTTCTAACTGATTTCATAAGTTCTTGATTAATTAATGATTAATGAGGTCTATAGATTGGATTCGGATGACTGAGTGATTAGTTACACAGATTAAGGAATGACATAATGCTTAGTTTTGTGTTCGAGAAAGATGAAGTTGTTATGAGTTGTTTATGAAGTTGAATCTACTGTTATAGGTTGTTCATTGAATTATAATTATAAGTTAGTTGAATGTGAAAAGGTTGGCTTACAACAAATGAGGTTTAAATGACCACCATATGTGAAAGTTTGGTTTATGCCAACAAATTGGCTAGCAAAAACTATGTCCAAAATATTTTCTCCCAAAATGTGTGAAGTTATACTAAAAAGTAATACCAATCTCTACATCACTGAACTCATAACATAGGGTATGCCAATCAATGGGACAAGTCCCAACATACCTTATCCACACGAACTTGTGAACGTAATAGCATTGAATAAGTAGTTATAACTTTCATAAAGAATCAAAGCTAGTTCATGAATCTATAATGCCAAAATAACTTCATAGCTTGGCCAAACCAAGCATTGAATTGTTCTTGTATGTTAATCAAAGATTAAAAGTTCAAGTGTAGTGAAAGTTCGGCTTATGCCAATAAATTTGTCTACAACATTATTTTCAAAATATATAATAGAATTGGCTAATGATTCCATGAAATTATACTTCAATGAATTGCATGCCTTATGCCAATAAAAGGGATAACAATACATCGTCTAAGAGTGATGAATGACATTGGCTATAATGTTATCTTCAAATAATTAAAATAGAAAATTAACTCTTTCATGTAAATATGGAGATTTAATTTAGAATTCTTATTAAAACAGAAAATTAATTCTTTCATGTAAATATGGAGATTTAATTTAGAATTTTAATTAAAATAGAAAATTTATTCTATCATGTTAATATGGAGATTTAATTTAGAATTCTAATTAAAATAGAAAATTAATTATTTCATGTAAATATGAATATTTAATTTAGAATTCTAGTTAAAATAAAAGATTAATTCTTTCATGTAAATATTGAGATTTAATTTAGAATTCTAATTAACAATAGAAAATTTATTCCTTCATGTGAATATTGAGATTTAATTTAGAATTCTAATTAAAATAAAAAATTAATTATTTCATAAAAATGTTGAGATTTAGTTTAGAGTTCTAATGTTATGAATATTAGAAATAAAATCAATGAAAAATATAAATGATATCCAAGTGATTCAAGATTTGGGTTCCCGTGCCCAAACCTCCGTATTGATACATAAGTCATACGTGAGTAAAATATTCAAGAATAATGCCATCTACTTAGATAAAAAAAATCAAGATCTTGGAATATATACAAGATATATAAGTCTTGTAATGCATAATCTTAGGAAAGTAAGAATCACTTAACGGACTATAAATGAAGCCCCATGACTTGTATGTATATACATATAAGTCTAAAATAGGTTCAAAAATAAGTGAACGTAATATATACATAATGAAATGAAGAAATGAACATTCACAAAATAAGAGGTGAGTAACTATGAAAAATAAAGGTGCTAATAATGAAGAATGTGGTGACAATCATGATGTGAGGCTAATGTATATGATGAGATAACTCTCAAATGAGCCTAAATAAATGTTACCAATACGTACTCCCCAATGAGAGTGTAATATAATGAAGAGAACAGTCTCTATGAACACTCTAATGAAAATATTGAGTTCAAAACACTTAATACTAATGATGGGAAGAGAAATCATCTATTGAGCTATGATGTCCTCATACTAGAAGCCAGCTTCCATGATGTATGAGTTGAATGTAATGAAATTTTATACTGAGCACCAATAGGCTAGCTATGAGCGGCGATGCCTTCTTTTGTGAAGGGCGGACGTTCACGTAACTCTCATGAGATGAGACTGTCCGGCTTACCGGGTATGGGTCTCCATACATCTCCTAGTCTTTGAACCTATATTGCCACTATAGGGATCTGGCGGGGTTTAATTCCCCTATACGCTAGCATGTTATTGAGTCACTTTGGCCGGTGATTCCACCTCTTTTCGGTGTGGGGGAGATACTGGATTTCATGATGCTCACATGATCTATGTCGGTTAAATTTAAAGTTCCCAATGAATGAATGAGGGCAGCCTCAAATGAATCATATAAAGAAATGAATGATACCGAAGGTGTTAGGATAGGATAATCAAGAGGTGAGCTAGATTCAGGTAATGACATTAGGTTATTCCTGATCATTGCACAGCAAACCGGATGAAAGTCTTAAACAACATCCTAGGTATAGCTAGTGTTCATAGTGGCGTATGAATGAACTGAAATGAGGTGCGTATGAATAAATGAAGCAGACTCTGTGTTTGCTAAAGAAGGCTCCCTAGTTGAGGTCCCATATGTTGAGCCCTCATTTTGGAAAGTCTTAAGGTCAAGTCCATGATAACAAGGTCTCATAGCATATGAATGAATAATATGAAAGAAACTATGTGTTATATGTTATGTGCTATATGAAGATGTTATGCGTTGTGTGTAGTACGATAATTATAATGATGCATGTCACTCTCATGGCATAACTTTCCCAATATCAAATTGGCAAGTTCACTGACTTGACTTCCAAAAATCATGTCGTTAGGAAAGAGCTATTCTTTCGCATGCATGTCCCTGGTGTGTGCTTGCATATACCCATACTTAGTACAAGTGTGTACTAATTCCATACAAACATATACTTTTAGGTGCAGGAACAGGTGGACAGTAGAGCTGCACGTTCGTTTTTGCAGCTATCCGAACGTCAGCATTCATCCAGAGTTTGGTAGGTCCTCACGCTTTCGAGGATGCTACTATGTTACATCCTAGCGTAGTTTTAGAGTTGAGCTAGTGGATCATGTTCCACTAGCGTTTCTTTCGTGTTTTGCTTCAGACTTTGTATTAGTGCTATTTTGGCCGATATACAATTAATACTCAATGAAATATTTCTTTCAGTTGCTTATCTCTTAAATGTTAGATGGTTGATGATGAACGATTACGAAATATAAAGAAAATGTTTAGCAAGTATATTTAAAGAATCAAAAATTTCAAATTTTCCGTTAAAATTAACCTATGTAAAGTAAGAATGACGTAAGTAGGCTTGTTTGCAACCTCTTAGAGGTCAACGAAGTCGGTCTCGTCTGGGGTCTAGATTCCAGTCGTGACATAGACAACCCCAAACTCTTAGATATCCCAAACTTGGCTTATAACCTTTCTAGAATTCAAAAGGTGTCAATTTAGTCTTTTTATGAGGCACAAGATTCAATACATAACAAGTAGTAAAAATAGCTCCACCCCAAAAATTTAAAGGTGCATGTGACTCATTATCATGCCATTAGTCAATTAAACCAAAATTCTATTTTTCCTTTCCGGTACTCTATGAGATGAAGGAGAGTAAGGAGGAGGAGTTTCATGACTTATTACCAATGATCTAACAAATGAATTAAACTCATTTGATTAATATTCACATCCTCTATCACTTCAAATTCTTTTTATTTTCTTCCAAATTGATTTTCAACCTCATGGAGATAAGTTCAAAAGCATCACTTTTATTTTTCATCAAGTAAAATAGAAAAATCCTCAATGAAAGTGGTAAAATATGTATTACCTTTACGAGTTAGAATTCCATAAATATCATTATGAACTAATTCCAACAAACCAGGTTTTCTTTTATCTTGAAAATGAGGTCTTTTAGTGATTTTAGCTTTACTACAAGACTCACACTTTTCAAAATTATTTTAACCATTGGTATTAATCTTAAACTACTCATGATTCAAACATAACGATCATTAATATGACAAAGACGATCATGTCAAATATTGATAGAAGAACGCATATAAAAAGAAGTAGAAGTTTTATTCATCTCAACATTCAGCATAAACAACCCATCACATGCATACCCCTTTCCCACAAAATTACCCTTCTTCACAATTACATAATTATTATATTCAATAATATGTTTAAAACCTGCTTTATTAAGAAGAAAACTAGACATCAATTTTTTCCTCATATAAGGAGTATAAAATACATCTTTCAAAGTTAATACCCTTCCAAAAGTAAAATATAATTCACAAATCACTTTCTAAGCATTAGAGTTTTGTGAGAATCACCAAGCATGATGGTTTTGGTCCCCCTAAAATGAGGATATTTTCTAAATCAGTCTTTGTCTAAAAGACATGACGGTTTGCACCAGAATCAGCCCACCATCCATCAACACTTTCAACCATGTTTATGTCGATAATCACCACCAGAAAAGGTTCTTCGGTAACGTTTACCTGAGGTTTAGGACTAAGTTTTCGGAATCTACAAAATCAAGCAATATGCCCACTGTTTCCATAAACCAAGCATGTTATAATATCTTGTACTTGTTGATTTTGTTATTGGTTATTTTCACCATTATTTTTCTTGGGAGGTCTACTATTATTTTTCTTAAATTTTTTCTTGCTAGGGTTCAAAGAAGTATTTTTTTGAGTTTTAAGAATAGCATTATCCAAAGTAATTAAATTTACCTTCATTGTGATGTTGCTCTCTTATTTTTTGTAAAGTGCATATTTTCCCTCTTGCCTCTTCGTACTTTTTCCCTTTCTCATGATGATATTTGAGTTCATCATTATCTAAAGAGACATCATCAACTTTATTTGGATTCTTCTCAGTTAACACATAAGAAACATTAAGAAGACTTAGTAGAAAATTACTATACCCTTCCATCTCTTGAAATTGTTACCATTGAACCGAAATGACCTGTTAAGTTCTCCCATCTTGACATCCGCGGTTTTTTCAATTGTAGACATGATGACACACCTAAAAATTATTAGTGAAAATATTACAAGATAATAAAAAATTTATATTACAGTTGAAAATAAAATGAACATATAAATCTCTCAAGGCTGAGGCGCAAATATCTCTCTCTTTAAGGAGATTAAAGCCTACTTCAGCAAATGGTTTCATCGGTATCGCATTATCCTCTTTTGACTTGTCCCCTTCAAGAAACAACATCCTTTACAAATTATAAGTCAAAAAATTTGTACAAGAGTTGAGTCCAAGCTCCACAAAAAAGAACACCTCACTTCAACTAATAAGATATTTCTTTTTCACTAACTCTTTCACTCTATATTTTTCTTGTATATTATGTGTGCCAATAACAATGAATACCACAACTATTTATACTACAAGAAGACTTCCTAGCAATGAAGAGGAAGATGAATGGTGTAGTAAATAATGAAGATAATGGCCCTAGGATTTACATATGTTATAAAAAATAATGGAGCGTATAGAATAAAGAATGAATAACAAAGGCTACCAACAGCTAAGAGTGCTAACAAGAAATGTTGTAACACAATAAACAATAACCCTAAAATGGAGTAAGGCAAAAAATAAGTTCCACAAACGTTCAATGTCATAAACATTATATAATGGGCAATTAAGCCTCAAAACAATAATTCCAAAATACAATTAAAGTAGCCACTAACATTCTAATAGGAATAGTTGCAGGATGAATGGGAGATATAAACCTAACCATTATTTACTAACATTTAAATGCTCCTATACAAACATTACTCCTCTCAAGTAGAGGTCATATTAAGATAAAGGAACCAAGTAATATATGTCACATCTTGCACTTCTTGGCCCTTAGGTGAAAAGTGTTGTTTTTTCTACGTGGACTAAAAATTTTAGGATATAGGTATAAAATCAAAAGATTGATCTATCTTTCATTGATCCAATACTGTGTTTTATATACAAGAATGGACTAACTAATTGCATAACTAACTCCTCTTAAAGAAAAGTGTTAAACATGCTAAACTGCTTGAAGAGATATAGTAGTGGTAGACTACTAGCTGAAAAATATGTCAAACAATAATCAACTAAATCTAATAATTAACATGTGCTTTAATACCCCCCCCCCCTCAAGATAGGCAGTGTGTAACAACGCCTAGCTTGAATAGGTGTTTATCAAAGGCTGGATTCGGTAGAGCTTTAGTGATAGTGTCCGTGAGGTTATCTGCAGCATAGATATGAACAATTTAAACTTGATTCCGCTGAACTTGTTTGCGAACAAAGTGAAAGTCTACAGCAATGTGCTTCATGAGACTATGAAAAATTGGATTTGAACACAGATAAGTTGCACCCACATTGTCACAGTAAATAATTGGTCCTTGGGGAAGTGAAATATCTAGTTGTTTACAAGATTTGTCACCCAGTTGGCACGATATTCTGCTTCAGTTGAGGAGTGAGAATTATTCTTTGTTTATTGGAGGACCAGCTCACAGTATTTTGGCCAAAAAATAATATGTAACCAGTAGTGGAAGCTCGATCACTTACATCTCCAACCCAATCCGCATCAAAGTATATGTATAGCTTGAAATCAATATCTTTTTGAATATGATGAGCAAGCTGAATTGTGCCTTGGAGATACCTGAGTAATCGTTTGAGTGCTTTCCAATGGACTTCGTATGGGGAATGCATAAATGAGACTATTTATTTATAGATAACTCTCCGTTAACGAGTATAATTACTTGGTGGCGCACCATCATTTAGGTGAGACACATCAGTGGCACTCATTGGGGCGTTTGCCAAATTGCATTCCTACATGTTTTTTCAGAAAGAATTTCATTTACGTAGTTAGCTGTGATAAGGTAATACCTTTTGCCATATAAAGCACCTCAATTCCAAGGAAGAAGTGCATATTCCAAAGATCCTTAATGGAAAAACGTCCAGCAAGAGAAGTCATAGCCTGATTTACCTCGGAGTTGTGATTCCCTTGATGATGATATCGTCCACATAAACTAGGATTTACATAATGTTGTTAGACACTCTGTGAATGAAAAAGTGAGGCATCATATTATAACTTGACAAATCCTAGATACAGACGGAATATTTTGAGTTCATTGTACCATTCCCAAGATGCTTGCTTGAGTCCATAGATAGCTTTCTTTAGAAGACATATATGGGAGGGGAATTATTTGTCTGCAAAACATGGAGGTTGGACCATGTACACTTCTTCTTCTAAACGACTATTCAAAAACATGTTGTTGACATCAAGTTGGTGGAGGGGACAATTTCCATGGACAACAATTGAGAGCAGCAAGTGCACAGTAGTTGGTTTGACAAGTGGACTAAATGTGTCATGGTAGTAAACTCCAGGATGTTGTGTAAACCCCTTTGCATTTAGTTGAGCCTTGTAGCGGTCGAAATATAACCATTTGCTAGAAAAAAAAATTTGTGTGGGGTCATGTGGTATCAATTCCTATGTCTAATATTTCAATAATCCATCAAATTCACTTTTCATTGCTCTCTGCCACTCTGGGTGTTTGCTAGCTTGTTTGAAGCTGGTAAAGGTGATTGTAGGGGATAAGTGAGCCAGAAAGTCAAGGATGGTTTTTGGTTTGTAAATTTTGTGCTGGGAGCGGGTCACAATACGCGTTGGTGGAGGAATAGAAGGTTGCAGAGGTTATGTGACTTGAACAGGTTCCAGAGAAGGTTGTAGGGGAATTGAGGCAGTGGGATTGGCAGCAGATTTTTGGCCAGCAAATGACACTGTCTTGTTTCTGCGGCTGTACACAGTTGGGAAAGTGGATAATTAAGGTAATGGGGGATCAACTTGATCAGGAGAGGCAGCATAGGGTGTAGGAGAAGGAGAAGAGTAACCTGGAAATGCATATTCTATTGGAGAGTAAGCAGAGGAAACTGTGTCTTGGTGAGCGTTGGTGGTACCTGCCTTCAGGATAAGTATGGGACTTAGTAAGTCGTGGCTTAGAGGAGGAGAAAAAATAGTGAATGGTGTTTGATTTGCTGCAGTTGAACCTTCCCATGCAAGTGTTATTAATGTTTCAGTAACATTTGAAAAAAAATATTTTGCAAGGATAACGATTTTCAAAAAAAAAAATCACGTCCTGAGATAAATAGATTTTAGAAGATTTTTGATCAAAACATTGATGACAATGATGAAGTAAAGAGAATCCTAAATATACACAGGGTGTTGATCGAGGCTCTAATTTTTTTTGGAATAAGGTTTGAGCCAGGGATAGCAGAGACACCCAAAGATTTTTAAAGATTGTAATCAAGATCTTGACCAAAAAAAGTTGAAACGGTGATTTATTTTGTAAATGTGGGGTAGGCAAACAATTTATGAGATAAGTCACATGTTGACAGGCAAAAGACCAAAGAATTGGAAGTAATGCTTCATGAAGTAAGGTTCTGACCGTCTCAATAATATGGTTGTGATGGCTTTCAGCAAGAGAAACTCTTTGAGGGGTATATAGAGGAGATACAAGATGTTAAATACCTTAAGATTTTAGGTATGGATCAAGACTTTTATATTCGCCACCACCATTTGTATAGAGAGAAAGAACTTTCGTATTAAAACGGCGTTCAATTAATTCTTGAAAAACTTCAGGAAAAGGTTAGTAACCTCACTTTTATTTATGAATATGTGTAAAGCCAGGTGTAATTGTTATAATGATCCACAAAAATATAGTAATATAATTTACTGTCTATCGATTGAACTGGAGAAGGACCCCATAAATAACTAAAGATTGTTTGGAAAGGTTGGGTACATGATAAAATGAACTGTTGAAAAAGATAGCGATGAGCCTTATTCAAAGAGCAAGAATTACAAACTGAAAATTTATCTCGCGACAAGGTAGCGAGAATTTATTTAAAATAAAATGTAAAACTCTTGAATGTGGATGACCCAACCGCGATGCCAAGTGAAAATGGTTGTGGTGGACGAAGTCAAATGCGCTTTAGGAGGACAGATGGAGGTTACGTCAAGCCATTTAGAGACCATCTCTACTTTGACCGTGCACCATCGGAGTCCGCGTTTCCAAGTCCTTCACTAAAAAATGAAAAGGAAAGAATTCAATAGAGGTTAAGTTATCTTGACAAAATTTAGAGACATAGTAAATTGCATTTAATACTTGGAGCGTAGAGAGTATTAGAGAGTTTGAAAGCTTTATTTGATGCATTTAAATGAGTCCAACCTGTGTGAGTTATGGATATTTTATTACCATCACCCATAGAGACTTGCTCCATGCCATTGTGTGCCTGTAGGTTTTGGGAGTGGCATTGATGTGATTATATGCTCCCGAGTCAAGAATCCAAGGATTTTTAGACGTGTTCAAGTCGGAAGCAAAGTTGGCCTTGGCATCAAAATGATTGTGACACTGCGAACGACAAATTTTTTCAACATGACCAGGTTTGATGCATAGCTGGCAGCGTACACTATCATAAAATTTGTTGCTGGTCGAAGATCCCCTGTGATAGGGTGAAATGAAGCGATTGTTGAACCGTCGTTTTTGGTTTCTACCATTGTTATGTTGGGGCGACGCTTGTTGTGATAATTTGAATGACGAGATTGGTTGGATGTGGCAGCAGCAACATTAATCTGGGTTGGAACACTTTTCGACTCCTCTCATCGAAGAAAAATGTAACAACACGTATACAAAATAGACCAAAAATCAGTTTTTTTTCAGAAAAATCTGCAGGTGCAACCAATGGTGGAATTGATGGTCCATAGGACAGACCACGGTATGTCCTGCACAACCGTCGATGGTATCAAAAACTCCCAAAACCGTCAGAGCAGTAAAATTGGTCAAGTCTTGAACGATGGATGGACTTACGGTTCGTATGTAAGACGACGGTCTGTAGTCTGTGTCCGTCGATGAAGACTCCCTTCACCCACTTTCTGACAAGAGATACAGATGACAAGCATGGTCGGTAGGTGGACCTACGGTCCGCAGGTGGAAAATTTCAGACAGTTAAAGGGAAATGCATTTGGGTCAACTTCAAATGGTCATAACTCTTGGCATAAAATTAATTAGGTGTCCCATCACCTACACACATATAGATAATTGAATTATGTTTCCATATCCACCGAACTTGATAAACTCATATCTCCGAGTAAAAAGTTATGCCCCTTTTAGTAAAGGCTTACCGAACATGCCCTGACGACGGACGCAATGATGGGGCGTCAGGCGGACGACGGACCGTTAGTCCTGGTCGTCGTTTGGTCCGACAGCAACCTTCCCAGGGGTCTTTTGGAAATTTCCCACTCCATTTAAACCCTAAGTTACGTCGTTTTAACCCTAAATCATCAGATTCTAGTCAGTTTAATCCTAGAAACATAATTAAAACATATCCAAGTGAAATCATTAAATCAAAAACTAGAAAATTAGAAGCAATAGAGGTGAAAAAGTTCAAGAACTCTATTTCAAGAACACCAAAAGTTCCAGTACTTCCAGCCCCTAAACCTAAGTATTTTTTCGTGGATTTCATTACCAGGCATGTGGGATTTCACTAGTGGGTTCCTTTCACCCATTGGGTCCCTAGTTTTCAGTCAAATTCTTTATTCTCCTGTAAGGATTAAACCTAGGGTTTCTAGAACTTTGATAGAACTTCATGAATTTATTAAATATATGTTCCAATTCAGTTATCATGTTATTACTCAGATTATCGCATGAATTTCAAAACTCAAGTTTTGTATTTCTTTAGTTCTTGAATTACACATGCTAGGTCAGATATTTCAGACACTTCAGATACATATGCCTCAGTTATAAATGCATAATTATCAGATCAATTGTGTTCAGTTTCGACCTATCAAGTATTTACTGAAACTCAAACATAATAAGTTAATTTACAAAGAGTAGCATAATATCGAGTTTCACTAGGGTTCAGTGTACCCAAATAGCACCAGAACTACTAGCCAAGTAGGTTAAAAGTCTCCTCTGTGGGCAATCAGTTTAGTTATCACACCAACATGCCTTTATACCTTTGGCAGGGTATATTGGGTCCTCTCGTTGCGGCGTATACATCAGACTCCACATTTAGCTCATGTGGTTTTATTATCGGTTATTAGTAGCACCCACAGTTCAGTCAGATTCTCTTCATTGACCATTTATCAGTATATTCAGTATTCAGTTTCAGCATGTTATAAGTTGGTCATCACATCCAGTTAGCTCAGAATTCAATTTATCATGTCAGATTATTATACTTGCTTTTATGCTTGTTCAGTTATGTTTTGTTTCAGCTTTACTCTATCCTACATTCTCAATATCTTTCAAGTACTGAAGCATACGTGTTCTACATCTTCTCATGATGTAGGTTCAGGTTCTCAGCATCCAGATCACGCATAGATCGATTTACCGATCTCCAGTTCAGCAGATTCAGTGGTGAGTCCTCATTCTCCGAGGACAACAGTTATGCGTGTCATTTCAATCATCAGTCATTAAGTTTCAGTTTTTGCTAGATTTAGCTGGGGCTTATCAAAGTATTTCTAGTCTAGTTTAGAGGCTTATTTCAGACATAGTTAGATTCAACTTAGTATTGAGTTAACATTACCTTTGTATTAAAGTCATTTTTTTCAAATATCTCAGTTAGGGAATATGGGTATTCCCCATATCTTCAGATTTAATTATGATTTAGCTTCCGCATCAGTTTATTATCTTTAGTATTCTCATGATCATGCAAGCAGGGTTAGCTTGGGATCATTTGTGGTCCTAGGTTACATGTCCGTGTCTCGGGGGTAGGTCGGGGCTTGACAAAATGTGGTTTCAGAGCACTAAGTTCAAGAGTCCTAGGATGTCTGAAAAGCCGCACTAGTCGATTCCTTTTCATGGGTGTGAAGTGCACCACATCTAATGAGAGGGAGGCTATGAAACGTTCTAAGAAAAAAATCACTTTCTTGGTATTTTTATCGTGCGTGAGGTATGATCTAATTCCATTCTAACTCGACGTTGAGCTCTTAAGATCATGCCTTCTCGTAGAGCTTAGGCATGAAATGCTAATGCATGCAATGCTAATGCAGTTCCTCTAGTACCATATAAGGAAATTCAAATGCATAGTTTCAGAATGCCAATTCAGCTTTTGGCTCAAAGTATGAGAACATAGAACAACTAGAAGGTTCTAGTTCCTACTAATAGAAATGACTGATTAGTGGTAGCCAGAGTTTGTGATTTTGTGAGAATGAATCCGCCTAAGTTTTTAGGGTCGCATCTGGTAAGGTCCCACAGAAGTTCATTGATGAAATTAAATATATTTGGTGTGATGTCAGTAACTGGTAGTGATAGGTGAGATTGGCATCCTACCAACTCAAGGATGTGACTCACATATGGTTCACTCAGTGGAAAGACAACAGACATGACTTTGTCTTTTGTAATTCAGTATAGCAGTCCAACTCAGTGTTAGTCCAGAAACTCACTCAGAACCTTTCTCAGAGTCTACTCTAGTTGGTGACCCAGTTATAGCTAGACGGGTATACAGAAATTGCCCGGTCACAATCTCTCAATAGATCTAGAAGAGTTAGAAAATGGCAGACTTCAATGTCATTCTAGGCATTGATTTATTACGCTCATGTTATGCCTCAGTTGATTGTAGAACTAGGATTGTTCGTTTTTAGTTTCTAGACGAAGCAATCTTAGAATGGAAGGGTAGTAGCTTAGCGTCTATGGGTCGATTTATTTCTTACCTTAAGGCCAGAAAGATGATATATTGTCTCTATCATCTAGTTCGGGTTAAGGAATCTAGCCTTGAAACCCCAACTCTTGAGTCAGCTTGTGTAGTCTTTGAATTTCCAGAAGTGTTTCGAAAAGATCCTTCCGGAGTCTCTCCCAAAAGGGAAATCAACTTTAAAATTGATCTCCTTCCAGATAACCAGCCTATTTCTATTCCTCCTTACAGAATGGATCCATCAGAGTTTAAGGAATTGAAAGAGTAGTTGAAAGACCTTCTAGATAAGGGCTTAATCAGACCTAGTATTTCACCATGTGGTGCACCAGTGTTTTTCGTAAAGAAGAAAGATGGTTCTCTCAGAATGTGCATTGACTATAGACATTTGAACAAGGTCACAATCAAGAATAAGTATCCCATCCCCAGAATTGATGACTTGTTTGACCAACTTCAGGTTGATAGTCATTTGTCAAAGATAGACATCAGATCGGGTTATCATCAGCCCAGAGTCAGAGATAGTGACATTCCAAAAAGAGCCTTTAGAACTCGGTATGGTCATTATGAATTTGTAGTTTTGTCATTTGGACTATCTAATTCTCCTGCAGCTTCTATGGATTTGATGAACAGAGTGTTCAAACAGTACTTGGACTTATTCGTTATCTTCTTTATTGATGATATCCTCATTTACTCTAGGAGTGAGGAAGAACATGCAAGTCATTTGAGAATTATTTTACAGACTCTCAAGGATCGCCAGTTATTCGCTAAGTTCAGCAAATGTGAGTTCTGGTTGTAATCCGTTGCTTTCCTTGGTCACATTGTATCTAGTAAAGAGATCCGAGTGAATTCATAAAGGATAGAAGCAGTGAAACAATGGCCCATACCTATCTCTGCTACAGATATCAAAAGTTTCTTAGGTCTAGGAGGTTATTAGAGAAGGTTTGTGAATGAATTTTCATCCATAGCCTCACCATTGACTAGGTTGACTCAGAAGATGGTCAAGTATCAATGGTCAGATGATTGTGAGAAAAGCTTCACAGAATTAGAAACACAATTGACTACAACTCCTATCTTGACTCTACCAGAGGTTTTAGATGGTTATGTGATCTATTGTGATTCATCCAGAGTTGGCCTAGGTTGTGTGTTGATGCAGTGAGGTAAGGTGATAGCTTATGCCTCTGGACAACTTAAGGTTCACGAGAAGAACTATCCAACTCATGACCTCGAGCTTGCAGCAGTGGTGTTTGCACTCAAGATCTGGAGAAAACTACTCGTATGGTGTTCACGTAGATGTGTTCGCTGATTATTAGAGCCTTCGGTATGTGTTCACCCAGAAGGAGTTGAATATTTGCAAGAGGAGATGGCTTGAGTTCCTTTAGAATTATGATATGAGTGTGTATTACCATCCCGGTAAGGCAAATGTAGTAGCAGATGCTGTAGTAGCAGATTCTCTTAGTAGATCATCTATGGGTAATGTAGACCATGTTGAGGAAGAAAGGAATGAGCTAGTGAAGGATGTTCATAGGCTTGCTCGCTTGGGAGTTCGCCTTATGAGTATATCAGACAGCGGTGTAACAGCTCAGAATGGGGCAGAATCGTCTTTGGTAGTGGAAGTTAAGGAAAAGCAAGACAGTGACCCAATCTTGCTTGAACTTAAGGGTGCAGTCCATAATCAAAGAGTGGAGGTTTTCTCCCAAGGGGGAGATGTTGTACTTCGCTACCAGGGTAGATTGTGTATTCCTGATGTGGGCGAGTTAAGACAGCATATTCTTGTAGAAGACCATAACTCTAGGTATTCTATTCATCTAGGTTCCACTAAGATGTACTGCGATCTGCGAGAAGTCTATTGGTAGAATGGCATGAAGAGGGATATAGCAGATTTTGTGAGTCAGTGCCCCGATTGCCAGCAAGTCAAGGTAGAACATCAGAAACCAATAGGTATGACTCAAGAGATCGATATTTCTACTTGGAAGTGGGATGTGATCAATATGATTTCATCACAGGGTTACCTCGTACTCGTAGACAGCATGACTCCATTTAGGTGTTAGTTGATAGGATGACTAAGTCTTCTCGCTTCTTGGCGGTCAAGACTATATATTCAGCAGAAGACTATGCAAGGATTAACATTAATGATATTGTGAGGTTACATGGGGTTCCTTTGTCTATAATCTCAGATAGAGGTCCTCAATTTACCTCTCATTTCATGAAGTCATTTCAGAAAGGTCTTGGTACTCAAGTTAACCTTAGTACATCATTTCATCCACAGACGGATGGGCAGGCAGAGCGTACTATTCAAACGTTAGAGGATATGTTGAGAGCTTGTGATCGATTTCAAAAGTAGTTGGGATGATCATCTTTCTCTTATTTAGTTTGCCTACAATAATAGCTACCGTTCCAGCATTCAGATGACCCATTATGAGGCTTTATATGGGTGTAGATGTAGATCTCCTGTTGGTTGGTTTGAAGTAGGTGAAACAGCTTTGATAGGCCAAGATTCAGTCCTTTATGCTACGTAAAAAGTGCAACTCATTAGAGATAGACTTAACACAGTCCAAAGTCGTCAAAAATCTTATGCAGATGTAAGGAGAAGGGAAATAGAGTTCCAAGTTTATGATTGGGTTTTTCTAAAGGTCTCACCTACGAAAGGGGTGATGAGATTTCGAAAGAAAAAGGAAGCTCAATCCTAGATATGTAGGCCTTTACAAGATCTTGAAAAGGGTTGGCAAGGTGGCATATAAGTTAGAGTAGCCAGCAGAATTAGCAGTAGTGCATTCGGTCTTCCACATCTCACTCTTGAAGAAGTGTATGGGTGATCCAGCCTCTGTAGTTCAATTAGAGAGTGTGGCGGTGAAAGTTATTCTTTCTTATGAGGATGTACCAATTGAGATTCTTGAACGTCAGGTCATAAGTTTGAGGAACAAATAAATCGCTTCAGTCAATGTTTTTGTGGAGGATCCTGTCCATAGAGGGAGCTACTTGGGAAGCAGAAGAAGCCATGAAAACCAAGTATCCTCACCTCTTTCCTTCAAATTCCGCTCCAACTTGAGGTAATAGTTCCTCTTCAGTTTCCCAGTCATTCATGCATAAATTCAGCCTTAGAATCATGTTCCCTCAGTTTGTACTTGCATTTTCAACGTATTTGCATGCACTCGGAACTCAATTAAGTCGGAAAGTTAGTTCGCAATGCTTAGTAGTGGGGTTTACAACTCTCTCCCTCTATTTCATCTAGTTTTGTCTTCATTCGAGGACTAATGTTCCCAAGGGGGAGGTAATGTAACACCCCGTAGTCAAAATAGACCAAAAATCAAGCTTTTCAGAAAAATCTGGAAGTGCAACCAACGGTGGCATCGAGGTTCCGTAGGACATACCATAGTCCGTCCTTCCCAACCGTCGATGGGATCAGAAACTCCCAAAAATTTCCGCGCAAAAAAATTTGTTAAGTCTTGGAGGACATACGGACTTACGGTTCGTAGGTCAGACGATGGTCCGTAGTCTGTGACCATCGATCAAGACTCCCTTCACCCACACTCTGATAAGAGTTACGGATGACCAGCATGGTCTGTATGTGCAAAATTTGTAGACAGTTAAGGGGAAATGGAGTTGGGTCAACTTCAAATGTTTATAACTCTTTACAAAATGAATTAGGTGTCCCATGACCTACCCACATATAGATAATTTAATTATCTTTCCATAGCCACTGACCTTGCTAAAATCATATTTTCGAGTAAAATGTTATGTCTGTTTTAGTAAAGGCTTGTCGAACAGGCCCTGACGACGGACCCAACGATGGGGCGTCGGGCACACGATGGACCGTCAGTCCTAGCCGTCGTTTGGTCCGACACCAACCTTTCCAGGGGTCTTTTGGACCTTTCCCACTTTGACCCTAAATCATCAGATTCTAGTAAGTTTAAGCCTAGAAACATAACTAAAACATATCCAAGTCAAATCATTAAATCAAAACCTAGAAAATTAGAAGCAAGAGAGGAGAAAAAGCTCAAGAACCCTAGTTCAAAAACACCACAAGTTCCAGCAGTTCCAGCCCCGAAACCCAAGTATTTTTCTGTGTTTTTCATCATCAGGTATGTGGGATTTCATTATTGGGTTCCTTTAACCTATTGGGTCCCTAGTTTTCAGTTAGATTCTTGATTCTCTTATCATGATTAAACCTATGGTTTCTAGAACTTTGATAGACTTCATGAATTTATTCAATATATGTTCCAAATCAGATTATCATGTTATTACTCAGATTATCACATGAATATCAGAACTCTAGCTTTGTATTTCTTTAGTTCTTGAATTAAACATGCTACGTCAGATATTTCAGACACTACAGATATATATGCCTAAGTATAAATGCATATTTACCAAATTAATTGTTGCATTCTGAATTTGCATGTTCATTTTTGAGATATCTAGTATTTACAGAAACTCGGACATAATCAGTTAATTTACAAAATGCATTGGGAGTATCATAATACTGAGTTAGACTAGGGTTCAGCGTACCCAAATAGTCCCAGAACTACTAGTTTACTAATCACGCCAACATGCCTTTATACCTTTGGCAGGGTATATTCGGTCCTCTCGATGGGGCGTATACATCTGACTCCACATTTCTCCTGTGGTTTTATTATTGGTTATTAGTATCTCCCACAGTTCAGTCAAACTCTCGGCATTGACCATTTATCTACATATTCAGTATTCAGTTTCAGCATGCTATAAATTGGTCATTGCATCCAGTTAGCTCAGAATTTAGTTTATCATGTCAGATTATTATACTTGTTTTTATGCTTGTTCAGTCATGTTTTGTTTCACCTTTACTCTATCCTACATTCTTAGAACCTTTTAAGTACTGACGCATACGTGCGCTACATCTTCTCGTGATATAGGTTTAGGTTCTCAGCATCCAGATCACGCATAGATCGATTTCGCCATGTCCAGTTCAGCAAATTCAGTGGTGAGTCCTCATTCTCCGAGGACAACAGTCATGAGTGTCATTTCAGTATTTAGTCATTTAGTTTCAGTTTTTGCTAGATTTAGTTGGGGCTTGTCCCAGTATTTATTGTCTAGTTTAGAGGCTTATTTCAGACATAAGTTAGACTCATCTTAGTATTGAGTTAATATTTCCTTTGTATTAAACTCATTGTTTTCAAATACCTTAGGTATAGAATATGGGTATTCCCCATCTCTTCATATTTAATTATGATTTAGCTTCTACATCAGTTTATTATCTTTAGTATGCTCATGATCATGCCAGCAGGTTTAGCTTGGGATCACTTGTGGTCCTAGGTTTCGTGTCAGCGTCTCTGGGGTAGCTCGGGGCGTGACAAAAAAGTTCATGGTCTTGAAGCTTTTCCTACTATTCTTCATATGTTATAGGAGAGTCATGTGCACGAATCGCAGCAAAAATACCATGAAACTCTTCTCCCAGACCACTCAGAATCTATAAGTTTAGAGTTAGTGACGGCGACACCAGGAATAAAGAGTTCATCAGCAATAGAGACAACACTTTGCAAATACTCGGTTACTTATTGCGAGTCTTTGTTTAGATGCATAAGTTAATAACACAGATTGAAAAATTCTTGTTTGAGACTTATTTGAATAAGCGGTGTGCAGGGCATCCTAGTTTTCTTAGATGAGTTAGCAGCGACAACTGTTGTAGCAATTATTTGATCAACATATGCCATAAGTGCGTATTGAATGAGTTGGTCTTATTGAAACCAAAGATAATACGCAGGATTGGTAGTAGGGGTGTGCCAGTTGTGAAAGTGGAAGATGTGGAAGGAGTAGGCCCATCGTTATAACCATAGAGATCATGACCATGCATAAGCATTGAGAATTGTGCATTCCATGTTGCAAAATTGTGACTGCCATGTAATGTTATGGGCAATTGGGACGCACGGTTAAATTGAACAATCATTGCGCTGACGTTGTATTTAGCATTAACAACACAGTGGCGTCTCCCATTTGTGGAGGGTGCGTGGAAGAAAAAAGAAAAAGAAAGATCTTACGGTTCTTGATACCATATAAAAGCAAAAGATTGATTTGTCTTTCATTTATCTAATAATGTGTTTTATATACACAAATGGACTAACTAATTGCCTAAACCAACTCCTCTTAAAGAGGAGTGCTAAACATGCTAAACTACTTGAAGAGATATAGCAGTGGTAGACTACTAGCTGAAGAATATGTCAAACAATAATCAAGCAAATATAATAATTAACGTGTTCTTTAATAGTAGGGACCTTTTTCCATATCTATACACTCTTCCATTAGTTTCGATGACTTGAATTTTATGTCTCCATTTAAGAATAATACTAGAAAAGTGTTTAGAATGTGATCCAAGATTCCTCCACTCCAAAGAATTATTATTTACAACATTCTAAATATTATACTCTTTCTCACCATCATCATTAAGGAAAGATATAGTAATGGTTTTAATTCCTCTTTTTGCTTTACTTGTTGGTCATCATCCATAAAAATTGGTGATTGTACATAAGACACCTCTCTCTTTTCGTTCAAGTGAGCATCCAACTCATCACTATTTGAGACAAATTGATCTATTTTTTGTATAAGCTCAACTCTTCCTTCAGTCAGTTGGATTGTCATGTATATTAGACCATCACAGATAGACTTTTGAAACATTAGAAGTTGAGTGTTTTCTTTTAGCAATAATTGTATTACTATCTCTGTTTCCTCATAACTTTCTCCCTGTTGGAACTCATTTGCTTCCTCTAATTTAGCTAGGGATGTAATTTATAATTGAACTTTGTTAAGATTATCCTACAGTTTCATTATTTTTTATTGTTTTTCTGTGCAGTGAAATATTTATTCCGTGATTTTTAAATTAAGTTTGTCTCGTATGTTAGTGTGTTCAATATATGAATTCACAGGGAGCGCATATTGTTTTGCACTGTATACTTCATCGCACCTACCAACATAAAAAATAATAGAATAATCTTAATAGGGGTTCAAGGGAAGAGAATAAGATTTAGGACAATCATTCCAATGAATATATTTAATCACATAGAGGACATATAGGTTACTCAATATCCCAGTGGTGTCCATTAAAAATTACAAGGATATTTATAAGAATACTCATCAGCCAACCATGATCCCAATCATCCATATTGATTAGAGTATCAGATTATTCATAACTTAAAAATAATAATTAATTGTTCACAAAAGAAAAAAGGGATAACTAAAATAACCAATAAATAAATAAAATTATAACCTAGAAGAATAGATAATTTCTAAGTCCGTAGAAGTGGCGTGAAAAACTTGTTGCTCCCAATTGCTCACACAAGTGTACATGGTTGCCGCAAGTAATATATTGACTCTTAAAAGAATCGAATTATCAAACCCAAATGACTTGTCAATTATATATTTACTAAATTTTACTTGTCTAGTTAGTTATTTAAGAGTGCCAAAAATGTTTGATTTTTATTGGTAAAGAAAATAATTCAGGAATTAAATAATAAGATTACTTATAATGGTTGAAAAATTCCAGGGCTACGACATGCAAAGGGTTTCATGTATCATATCTCATGCATAAATTAACTACAATTATCAAATTATTGGGTTACAGGGTTGATTTAATTATCATGGTCTCTTGACCTAAAATTGCTTACTCCAATTAGCTGTCTAGCTACACCGTTAAGCAGTGATAGGCAATCCTAATTGACGAGTATTTATATATCATCCTGCTTCATAACCAAACTTGGTTTCCTTTGGGCATCACTTCGAAACACAATTAAACTCAATTTAATAGAAGGTCAAGCTTTTTGTATCCTTCGGTCTATCTTCCTTATTGTCTCCCGAACCCAAGAATATACAATATATTTATCTCTATATTGATCAAGCATGAAATACTAAAAAAAGAATACAAAAGTAATTTTAAGTTATAACCAATATTAATTCAAAACAACCAATGTTCAACAATTACCCATAGCCGCAGCCCCAGAACAAGGGTCTTTAGCTACTAATGTTGTAATACTCCTTATCCTATAAATACCAAACTACAGTTTTAAAAGTTGAAGGTACCACCGATGGACCAAAGGGTGACCCACAGACCGTAGGTGAGATCAATAGATGACCACCTGCAGCTCCCTCCGAGAGTCCAAAAAAATTGTCTAAGGATCGACCCTTGGATGGACCTACAGACAGTAGGTTAGACCACGACCATGATCCTGTTCCATGGATAAAGACCCTCAGGACCCATTATCTGAAAGACAACGACGATTGGCAGGATGAACCATAGGTCAGTCAATGGTTTGTTGGTAAGGTTCACTGGTCGTTCCCAATGCTTTTAAGTCAAGGGTCGTTAGATATTTTCCTTACGTGTTGGTCACCTAGTGTTGAAAGAGATAAAAGAGAGATGTTGAACGCCAACGAAGAAGAGAGATGGAAGAGACCAAAGGGCGGCTCACTGACTGGTTCTGCAATCCTGACTCACTTCGGCAAATGAGTTTTCATAGCTTATTATTGGCGACTATAAATACGTTTTTGAACATTTAGTTTTGTATCAAATAATATTTAGAGCAATATATTATTAAGTTTTGAGCGTCTGGTGACAATCTTTTTCTAGTTTTTCTTAGCTTTTAAGGATTGAAGAAGTTCACTTTAGAGATTTTGGAAGTGGGTGTTTGAGAATATTAAAATTGGAGCATTGTAAGGACTAAATTACTCTTACCCAGTTGATGGATAATCAATTTGGTAACTATTTTTACCATTTTATAATGTCTAGATGAAACCCCAATTCTTGGGATGTGATTATGGGCTTATTTAGCTTACGGGAATTGCTAATTATTAGTTTAAATGCTATTTAAAAGTGAGTTCAGTCATTAATTGTTGTTTGACGTAAGAATTGTAGTTGCAAATGCAGTTGTAAGCTTGTGTTATTATCTTGCTTGAGAGAGAGGTTTTAGAAGTAATGTTTTCGATTGGTAGTTTGTGGGTATCGGGTAGATCTGGTACCAGATTTAGAGAGTGAATCCTTTACCCAATCTGATTTAAGATTTGTGTCACCCCTTAATTTCAATGATGTCTTTATTCGATAATTTCTATTCCTATAATTGATTTGATCGTGTTCATACTTAACCATTTAATCTGAAATACATACCACTCCTATGGGGTTCGATCCCAAATCATTTAATTGGATTTAATTCTGATTTGCGATCATTGACACTTAGAATTGGAGGAAGTATCTTTGAAATGTTATAAGTCAAAATGGTGTCGCTGCCGAGGAGTAGTGTTGTTTGAAATTCGTTTGGTGAAGTTGAATTTTGTTCTTTTTAGTCAAACTTTTATCTACTTATATCTAATTTTGGTTTCTATGTCTCTGTTAAACAAAGGAAATAAGCTTATATGGTAGCAACAGTAACCAAGTGGATGACCCTCCTTCAAAGAAGATGATTTTTAGGGATAACATCCTAAATTTCAAGCAATTGGAGGGTGAGACAATCCATGAGTTGTGGCTGAGATTTAAGACACTATTGTTGCAGCGCCAAACTCATGAAATCCCAAATAAGATGCTACTGTCTGTTTCTATAGAGGTCTTGGTCCTGAGACTAGATGAGTGGCTAACCAACTTTCTCTGGGTGGTCAAATGTGACAACCCTATGTTATAGTATTCCAACTCCTCGATCACATGACATATACCAACTAGGAACAAAAGAAGGACCAAAATTTGGCAAAAATGTTGACCCTGCTGGATCTTTTGGCCGAAAAGATCATGAAATTTGAAATACTATACAAAAAAAATATGTACATTTCTTCTCATGAGCGTAGAAAGCCCAATGATTATGAGGGTGGACAGATAGAAGAGATACTCTCACTCATTTTCCACAAAGTTGAACAACACGACAAAGTGTTGAAAGAGATAAAAGAGAATGTCTAAAACATCACTCAGATAATTGTTTCTCATTCCTTATCTATTAATCTACTAGAGACTTAAATGGGTCATATGTTTTCGCATCTCTACTCGAGACAACAAGGAGGGTTGCCTAGTGGCACTATGGAAAACCCCAAGAATACGTCGTGAGTGGGTACCTACGTCATGCCAAAACATTTACTAAGGAACTACTTGAGAGGTAACCGGTGTTTTTTTATTGCATTGTGTTTTGATTTTGAATATTAGGTGATGGTTGTGTAGGTCGAAATGGAATGTTGTTTGAAATATACAGGTTGGCAAGCAAAGAGTCCGGTCAATGATGCACCAAAGATATCGACGAGCTGTACTTGGACCGCCATTGGACTTAAGAAAATTTAAGGATGGAGCTTGTAAAACTTAGTGGGCCCCTGAAAAAGTGAATGACTCTCCGAATAGGTCAGCGAGCCCGACTTTGTCCACTGTTTGGACCTCCAAACTAATTGGATGTCCTTTTGAACTCGGCGAGCCAAGTAACAACTCGTCATGTTGCCGAATGGATCGGCAAGGATAACTCCTATCCCCAATGGTTTGTGAACAAAACTATTTTTAAAGGCCATGGGATTAAAATTTCAAACTCTTTCACATTCACTCACTTTTAGCCTCATACAATCACATCCGCACATTAGATTTCCAATATTCTTGCATTTTTATCACTCTTTCCTTTTTGTTCTCGCTCTTAAAGATGGAATACAGTGACACCTAGCTTTTAAAACTTGTATTTCATCTTAAATGTTGGTTTTTCAAACGCCAAACTCTTAAATAGAGGTTGAATTCAAATGCATTTGTTTAAATCTTGTTAATATGTGTTGATCTTGCTATGAAATCATATTTCTATCCTATTTTTCCATTTGTATTCTCTTAATCATGCCTAATATGCTTATATTGTTGATTTCCCGAGTTTAGTGCTTTAAAAATGATCATAAATTTGTGAGTTGTTTCAAATTGTCGTTGGGTCTAGTCTGAGAAACCCCAATTGTTCCAAATGACGTAGTTTGCCCAACGATGGATCATTTGATGTCATTCTTAAGGGAAAAAGTCATCAAATGACAAATTTTTGCCAAACTGCGGGAAGTCTGATTACCCCAGTGGCATGTCTCTATGAGTCTAGTCTAATTTAATGAGTGTGTTGTTTGATTTTATTTTTAGGGGTTGCGGGAAATAAGTTGAAATTTGGCATATTGGGAAATCTGGCGAGCTGGATCGAGCTCGCCGAACCACTCGAGGGTTTGCCAATGTCCTATTCATCACCCTTAATTTCGTGTTTTGGTTGAGTTTGAGTCTGTATCTTTTGGCGAGAAGCCTGAGCTCGAAGAGTGCACTCGGCGAAAGTATCCCTTGATCTCCCTTTCTATGCCCCAAACCCCTAAAACATATTGTAACTTTCGGCAGGCTAGTTTTAGCTTGCCAAATGATTTTGTTGATTCACCAAATAGCCCTACATATCGCCGACATATTATTTTTATGTGAATTATTTAGACCATCCGATCTATCTCACTAAAATGACTCAGCGACTCGCCGATTGGTTTGGCGAGTCTTTCTGCAACCTCTATTATACACTTTACTTGAACTATTTCTAAGTATTTATGATGTGTTTTATAGATATGAATAGACCATAATTAGATGGACGAGACATGCCACCTCTCATGAGGGCAAAGGGAATAACTATCATCGAGGATGTAGCTGCATCCAGAGCAAAGGCCACAAAACATCTTACACCAGGTGGTAAGGGTAAAGGAAAAAGAATAGAATCTTCTCATGAGTCACCGGAGGTCAACTATGACAATGAGAGAGTGTATGCCACTCACTTCACCAGTTCTGAGAATAAGGTTAAGCACTAAGACAGTCAGATCAACATTTCTGAGCCCGGGATGACCAACTACTACTAGCTTAGAGAGCTGAAATGTGCTCCATAGGGTTGATTGATATGTCTAGGATTTGGTGCAACAAGCCACTCCTTCTCTTCCCGTCCCAATATCAGATTGTGGTGATAGCACAACTTGCTCAACGTTCTTCTCCCCAGTCTATGAATAGACTAAAATCTGAGGGATTGTGGACCATTATTGAGGAGAAAAGATTGTTCACAGACTATGTGGTGAACAAATACCAAGAAATCTGGAGCACATTAAAATCCCACAAGTTCTAGATATTTACTAAATCCCATATCTCTTATCAGCAATACCATTATGCCGTCTCAAAATGAGTCTATCCTTTACCACACAAAGGAAATTGTCTTGGTTCTATCAATGCAGGGAAACATATATATTTAGGCATGATCATTATACAATATGGGTATGAGGGATAAGCAACACCAAACCTCCCTCCATTTTTTTGTGTTGATCACCGAGTTGTACAAACAATCTTGGGTGCCTCTCAATGAAAATAATTACGTGGAAGTGATTCCCACCTTCTGTAGTGACATCCGCGGATCGAGGCTAAGTATTTAAAGGATGAGATTGAGAAGAAAAAGGCAGACCCGATGGATTTTTTCTCTGGCTATGGACATTGACATTCTACCTGAAGAGGCAGTATTGCCTACTCCGGCCACTAGACCTTCATGTATATCTAAAGTTGCCACTTTGATGACTTTCAGTTCCTCTACCACTTTCTTGCCCCTAGTTCTGGTGCTAGCGTTAATGCTTCCTGACCTCCTCTCACCGAGGTTGTAATATTACGAATGGGGAAGCTAACCCTTTATATTGATAAGTATGTCTCCAGGCTAGAGGATACAATCTCTAGGATGATTGAGAGAGCCCTCATTGTTTTTGTGAAACCTCTTAGTGTGTCCATTGATGCACTCGCAGAAAGGATAGAGGCTTGTGAGAGGCTCCAGGGAGCCACTCATAGGGTGAAAGCCCTAAAGGATGCTATTCAAGAGTTGAGAAAAGATGTGGAACAATTGAATTTCATGGATACGTCGATGAGTTTTTGGGACTGTTGAGATCCTCGACATGTCAGCTAATGCAGATGTGACTCCAACTACCAGCGGAGATGAGTTTTGAGATGAGGAGGTGGTTGTTGCTGAGTCTCGCGCTAATACTGATAAGGAACAACTCGATTTCAAAGAGGAGACCATCTATGATGTCCTTATAGAGGTTAATGATGCTATGGTTGATTCAATCGTGCATGTTTCATTGCTAGATACACCCATGGTAGGGTCAACTGGAGCCAATATTGATGTTACACCGGGAAATGACATCCAGGATCAATGTATAGACAAGATCTTTCTTTACCTCCCTCTCTGTCGTTTTTATTGACTTTTAATTATGTTTATTGCATTTGAGGATAACTACCTCTTTACTTGTGGTTCGGTGAGGTATTTTCATACCAACCTCTTGTGACAATATTTTTTATATATTGGTTTTTTTGTTTTGAATTATGTGTTGATCTTATTTTGTGGATGTTTGAACTTATGGTTGCTTATGATGAATAAAAATGGTTTTTGACCCATATGAAAATTTTTTCCCCCTCTTGTTGTGTGTGAATGTGGTTGTTCTTATGAAATTTTGAGTATCCATTATGATCAATTCCAAATGAGTTTAATTTCGTAATCAAACAAAAATGAATGCACGACTATGAGGAGGACTTTTTGCATCTCATTCTGGCTATGAGGTTATTGAATGGAGTCTCTTGTGATGAACATTGTAGACTAGCAAAAATTTGGAGTCTCTTTTGATATTGGTTTCAATGCCTTGTGTGATGAACTTACTTTGAACTTTGTGTGATGAACCTACAATTTGCCCGATTGGTTTGGTTGACTAAGTGATGCAAGCACATGAAATGATCCTAGATAATAATTTTGAAGAGGGAAAGAATTTGAAAATATACCTTTTTTATGGTCAACCTTTTGATTATGTGAACTCTGCTTGAACCTTATGAGCATTATCCTTTTCTTGGAAAAAACATGATGCAATTGCGACTCCTCTTTTTCTATTCACCCATAATACTCATGAAGTATAGTTTGTTTGAATAGACAACTTAGGCACCTAAGTTGTGGTGTTGAGGAAAAAGAAGGTAAATCAAGAAGTGTGAAGAAGTGCCTTTGATCAGTGATCATGAAAAATATGAAACCCCTCTAAGGAAAAAGAGAATAAAAAGAAGAAAGAAAAATAAAATGAATGAAAAATATGAGAAATCAAGTTTTGAAAGTCGCAAAAAATGGGTGTGAGGAAACTCATTTGAAGTTGAATAATGGGATAAATTTTGAGCATGATAAAAATGCTAAAGAAAAGAAAGAAAAGTGATGTTTAGACCACATTTCCTGAAGGTAGCAGGCACTGACCATAAATGATCATGCCATTACACTCAGCCCCGTTACAAGACTTGAAAATACCTTTTTGATCTTGAGTGAGCTGAAACGAGTGTTGATTGGAAAATAAGGGCAAACATGTGGGTGAAGTCATGCATGTGTTCATATTTGTGTGTGAGAGAGTTCTATGTGATTCTGGAACTCTATATTTTTGAGAAGTTGTGTGTGAATATGGAATCATTTTTGTTATGAGGGAATTGAGTACCTTTGTTGATCTTAAACTGGCATTTGCAAGCATTGTGAACTTGAGAATCTTTGATAATGGTGAGTCATAACGTGAATCTTTGAGAAATCTTTGCATGAGTAAGTTCAGTCTTGTTGTGTGCAGTCATGATTGAATCTTTTGTAGCATTTCTGAAACATTCTTTTCAGCTCCTAAACTTGAATTTTACTTGAGAACAAGCAAAAATTTCAGTTGTAGGGTTGATGAATCTGAGATTTGGACTCATTTAGGGATTTGCTTATACTGATTTAGTGTTCTTAAATACTTATTTACTAATGTTACATCCTTGACTGTTAGGAATATGGGTTGAGGAACAAAGGATAGAAACTAACAGGCAAAAGGAACAAAACATGCTGAAGATATGAAGAGAGGTGAACGTAAGGATTGCCAAGAGCACTCAACCTATTAGACCTCCTAAAGTTCGAGTGTGTCAATCCCTGATGAAAATAACCAAGTTGGCGCTAAAAATAAGCAGTCGATGGATTGTTGAGTGATTCCTCAATGCCATGATAAATTTCCAAAAGTTACAAACCCTGAGGAGGTTGAATACCAAGGCAGAAGGGCGATAGAAGAGACCAAGGGGCGGCTCGCCATGTGGTTCGGCGAGCCCGACTTACTTCGCGGAATGAGCTTTAGTAGCTTATTTTTGGCGACTATTAAATCTTTTTTGAGCATTTAGTTTAGTATCAAATAATCTTTAGAACAATCGGTTATTAAGTTTTGAGCATCTAGAGACAATTTTTCTTTAGTTTTACTTAGATTTGAAGGATTAAAGAAGTTCAATTCGAAAATTTTGGAAGTAGGTATTTGAGAATCTTCAAATAACAACATTGTAAGGACTAAATTACTCTTACACAGTTGATGATAATTAATTTTATGACTTGTTCTACCTTTTTATAATGTATAGCTAAGACCCCAATTCTTGGTTTGTGATTATGGGATTATTTAGCTTATGGGTATTGCTAATTTTTAGTTTAAATGCTATTTAAGAGTGAGTTCAACAATTAATTTTTGTGCAACCAAATAATTGTAGTTGCCAATATAGTTTTATGTTTGTTTTCTTAGAGTGCTCGAGAGAAAGGTTTTAGACCTAAAGGTTTTGATTGATAGTTTGTGGAAATTGGACTGATCTGGGCTCAGCTCGAGAGAGTGAATCCTAAATCCAATCCCACCCATTCAACTCGAAAGAGTGAATGTATTAAGGTGTGGGCAACTCTTATTTTACATGCTTGTTGATGTTCAAGAGAAATCACTTGATTTGGGGTAAATTGTTAGAGAGAAAAGTTACCTACACTGTAGACTAGTGTAGTCACTGTTATTTAGCTATTTACTGATAGTTGCAATTCCCATATGTCAATATTTTCCTATAATCAATCATATCCCAGGAACTCGTCCCATTAATATTAATTTGTATTATTTCTGATTATTTATAGTTGTTAGTCAAAACCAAAATGCCCCATTTGATATTCGTGTCACCCCTTAATTTGAATGATGTCTTTATTTGATAATTTTTATTTCTATGACTGATTTGACCATGTTCATACTTCCCAAATGAATCTGAAACACATACCGCTCCATGTTGGAATTCAACTTCAACTCATTTTGTTGGGTTTTATAATGATTGGCGATCGGTGACGCTTAGAACTGGATGAAGTGTCGTTGAAATGTTATTAATCACCTACTTAGTGGTCTCAAACATGGAACCCTCAAAGTCAGGCAAATCCTCGTACACAATCTTCTTTTGATCACAAGGATACTCCTCATTTGTCTTAGTCTAGAACCAACATCAACATCATCAACTCTAGTATCATCTCCGGTAGTATTCGGAGGCACCTCAGATTAAGCTAGAATATCTTTGTTGGGACCTCAGGAATCTCCACCATACAAAAAAGAAGTAAAAGTTCTGTGGACTTCACCTCATCCACATCTCTAGGCAACCCCACAATATCGACCTTTATGGATGTGCCAATCTCTATAGCACTCTGGCTCTCCTCAACAAATTCAACCCTCAAAGCAAGGGCATCTAACGCCAACTTTTGGCCCTTAATCAACTGTTTGTGCTCCCTCATCTCAGCCCATATAGGGGCTAAGGCAACGACAATCGCCCTCTATATCAACAAGGCATGTCAATTTCTGTTGGGAGGCACACACATCAGTTATGGTCAATCTAGTAGAGCATGTCCTAGTTGATAGGGGGTCAGGAGCAGTAGCAGCAACAATCGATCTAGTGATAGGGGCGCAACAGAAATATTACGACACTTAGAATCAGAAGGGCCAGATGTTCCTTAGGGCCCACTAGCCTGAGGAGGCATGAATGCCTCAATCGTTAACATAGCCGCGACAAACATCGGGGGTTGTATCATCGGTGTTGTCCTCATCCCGTCAGCCTCATCCTGCATGTTCTTGTCCTCAATACTTCGGATATTAGTAGAAGAAATGGGTGTCACCTCGACTTCCTTCTTGTCATATATCGGAATACTAGCCCATCTGCACAACTAGGTGATCAAAACCTAAAATGGGATTCAGGCCTGGATTGGTTTGGCCTACATGGTCATATATTTCTCTATTAGCAACCCCAAGTTCAGCTTTTGGCGATCAATAATGGACCTTAGACACACAGCCTTCCATTTTTGTTGGATTGACTCATTCTAGGATGGAATAATGGTGCTACTAATGAACCCGAACCAATACTGGGCACCAACTTTTTGGTCCTTCTTCTCTTTAATGTCCCTACCTCAATCAAACTTGGGGTTACATTAGAAAGAAGGGGTGTAGCCAACCCTTAAGATCGTCCAAGGTATTCTTCTTTATCAAGTTTTGGTAGTTGTGCATGAAGTCTGTGAAGAACCGTATTACTGCATTTATATTAGAGAATCTACAGTTGACCTTTTTCCCCTAAAATCCACAAATTCAACTAGTTGGAAGGCACTTTCTTGCTTTTTCCCTTTTGGCACCAGTTCTCCATAAGCCGAATAAAACACCCGGACCGAAGTGGGAGTGTATGGGTCTCAGAGTTTTGTGAAAACCTCAAACTTGTGGAACTTGAGAGTGTTCCAGACTTATGGATATATGTGGATCACACCATTGAAAGACACACTTCTCTATTCTAATATTGTCCGCAATCCATTGGACATTAGAACCCTAGAGAAGGACCCTTAAATGGTGGTGTCGAGACCACTGTCTATGCTTGGGATATTGGTGGAGGAGGAGGAGGCAGTGGGATCCAAGACGGATCGTTCATCGATTTGGAGCATAGCTCCCTCCCGTTTGATATAACAATTGTTCATCCTCCGGCTCGAAGACAGAAACCAAAGATCCATCCTTGGAACCACCTTATATTCTTTTAGTTTAGTATTTGAATATTGATGTATGAGTTGTGTCCCAAGATATTCATGTTTTACATGGTTTTGAGACGAAGTGTAATAGACTTCCTCTTTTTAAATGGAAACTTTGATTGGGTTGAAAATATTTTAAATTTCTTCTCATTTCTATTATCTTGTTTATGAAAGCTAAGTGGTTTGTATGTTACCTCTCGGGGTATTGTACACCATGTTACATCTACGGGGTACCCCTATGTTGTGACACCATCCCATTTGGAAGTTCATCAAGCTCATAAATGGTAGGGTTTGCACCAAAGTTACGCATTAAGGTTTAGATATTGTGAGACATGCAACAACTATTGTTGGTGAAAATTACCACCGTACCTTTTTCTACTTGACCAATATTTCCATTGTTCAATAAAGTATAATATATATTACTTGTTAATTGATAGTGTTTTCTTGATAATTTTGAGTGAAAGACATAATATGTTTTGTTTGATGCAAATATATGTTGAAGGTGATTTGAGATATATATATATTTTGTTTGATGCAAATATATGTGCAAATTACCTTGAATGAAAGGGATAAAAAGGTCAGGTCTATGGATGTGGAAAAAGTTGACAAAATAAATATATCTCCCTAAGCAAATAAGTAAGTATTCTTGATCAATACACCATATAATAATCATCATGACATTTTTCGTTTTAGTTTGAAAAACCAATAATGCTACTTTAGAATAATATTTTTGGGCAATGATTTTTGTTATTTCCTAATATAGTCGCTAAATATGGAATTTTAGTGGAAATTAACATTTTGTAAATGTCTTTAAAGACTTTAGTGATATTAGATACAATTAACTAATATCACACGCAGAAAAATTTATCGTGACAGTTTCAGATAACCACTTATACAATTCGTCTAATAAATTGCTTGATTTTCCATTGCATGCAATAGTTTGAAAGAATTTGTTCCAAGACAACTACAATTTTCGTTGCATTTGAGTATTTATTGATGAGAAGGATGATGACTTTGAAGAACATCATATTTTGTTTAGAACAAGGATAATAACAATTTCAGAAATCCAAAATTAAATTTGTTTTACTTAGAGGTACATTAACACATTTCTTGGATAATCTACCATTGGTATATGTGACCAATTTCCATCATAGTTGTCGGAGGATCAACTAGAGGACTATCATTGAGAGCATCCTCATAGCCCATAGACTCAGGCTCTTCCGTTTCCGGAATGAATCTAACAACCACCTGGTAAAGAATCGAAAACCGTTAGCAAGTACATATTATGCAATCATACATGAGGGTAAGTATATCCCAAGGCTTTGATATAGTGATAAGAGAGAAGCATATGATGATCAAGTTATGCACACAACAAGGTTCAAAGTTTAAATCCTATCATAAACTAACGCCTTCTACTTAAGTGAACAATATAGGGGGTGTGACCATTATCCATTGAATTTGGAGTCATGCACTACTAGTTAATAACAAACACACAAAAAGAAACTTGAACCCAAGGAAAGACATAGTTAGAAGTACAATACCTCTACTGGAGTAGCAGCCATGAGCATTCCAAAAACGTAACCGTCAATAACACTATTATCTGTACTAGACAGTGACACGTGAAGAGTACGTGTTCTACTACTTTCTACTAACATTGATAGTGAGATGATGTGAAATTGACCCTGCATATAAAGATTAAAAGACATGCTTGATGAGAAATTTCAAATAAGTATGCTAGAAGACAGTCAATGTATATTCGGCTATCACCGTTAATCAAATTTTAGCAACAATATACATAAGAAACTTCATAACATTTTAAATAGACATACATCCGACTACTTATGGACAACATATATGGTAGAGTCACCAAAACAAGACAAATCAATTGAAAATTATATTACAACTTGTACAAATTAAGTTCAATAATAAGAAACTTTCTAAAGCAGCTGTTAGCTGCTTAAATTTTTCTGTCTTAAAAACAAAATCACAAGGTAATCCTTCATCGAGTAACATGATCAAATATTCCCAAAATTTATCAGCTACCAACTACTATATCTCAAATGAAATTACTAGGGTGCATATAGGAAGAAAGTATTTGTCATCACATTAGGCAGAGAAAAATCAGGGAAAATGAAGCCTTAACAAAGTCAATTTGTTGTAATATGTGCTAAACACTGCATATTATAGGTTTTATTTTGTTTCGTACCATTTCAAGTACAATCTAACATACTTAAGACAAAAAAAAAACTTCAAACATGAAAAAGGACATGGCGATGAAAAAACTAAAAGAAGATTTCCACACGACGTAATTGGCACCCGACTCTAACTGACGGTCAATATGGAAGTAAAGCTAAAAGCCCATATGGGGTCAGCCAAATTCAGCAGCTTTTGATAATATAGCTTATTATGTTTAGATCACAATTATTAATATTTAAAATCACTATTCTAAAATTAAGTACCCATAAAGTTAAAATTTTATCATTACAACTGATTTCATTAGGCGAAATCCAAAATCTAACTAATTGTTAATAATTTGACTGCATTACCTAATTTAATTAAAGACATAATAAATATATTGGACCGTAAACTTGGCTTCCAATTTAAACATTAACCTTCAACTTTCATAGTTCACAAACATACACTTTAACTGTCCAACTTTTAAATAAATAAACACATTTTTTTTGCAGCAAAAGAGCGTGGAATGCCAACGCTCCCACGTGTATTAGTGAGCCACTCAGTTGGTCCCAACTAATTAAATATATCACTCGTCGATTTTAGAACAAAAAATAAATTAAATTAGTTCCAATTAAAGACATTTTCATTTCACCCAATAGTCGCTCAAAAGGACAAAACCGTAGCTAGGATAAACAACAAAAAAACTAGTGAACGCAAGGAATAATCGTTCAAGATTTCTACTGAAGATGATTTTCATATATTAATCTTCCTCAATGTAGTCCATGTATACTTTAATTTTCCTTTTTCAAAGTTTATCTTTGACACAAGGTAGAATCGTTTTCTCACCATAAGTGTAAAATCGTTATTTTCTTACAACTTTGGGTTATTTGTAGACCAAGAAATCTTCATTATATCTCTTTTTCCACAATGACAAAAAAAATTAGAAGTCATTTTCACTAAATATGAAGATTAATCATTCTAAAGAAAAATCTTGGTTTGAAAGGGAGGGAAAAAATGTGATTTTGATTTGGAAATTTAAAAATATATGTAAAGGGATTCATTAAGGGTAGAGTTGTCATTTTAGAATTTTTAAAAACTATTGTGGGACTCCAAATTTCTCCTAACTCGCGCAGAATAAGTGCACATCACGCGTTTTTCCAGGTAGAACTCGCGTATTTATTCATTTAAAAGTTGTATAGTTTAAGTGCATGTTGTGCACTATGAAAGTTGGAGGTTAATTTAAATTTAAAGTCATGTTTAAGATCCAATATAAGTATAATACCATAATTAAACATGCATTTTATTTAGTTAATATGTAATCATTAGAGTCTGAATCTAAAGGCTTAAAATGGGACTCAAATTCATCAATATCTACTAGGGTAAGCCATGATATTTACGAAGAGTGTTAAAAGATGTCCAGTGGCATACATAATTGGTAATAGTAAGTACAAAAGAGAACAACTGATTGTTCAATTAAGAAGTTCATAATTGTAAAACTTATTATACTTTAAGTGTGTTTTTGATGATCTTTTTATTTTCAAAGTAACAGTTAAAGAAAAAATTAATGATCATGTTGAGTCGAGAACGATTTTGAAGACTGAAAAAGAAAAGTATAACTTGCAAGAAACAAGTCTCTCAAACTGATTAGTCTAGACATAGCTGATTTCCATACGCCATGTGCTTATTTGTGCAATAATCATATAATTCCAAGTTTTGCAAGGAAGAGGAAGCTTATAAAGAAAACCCAGTTATCACAAGATTTTGAGTTCTACAAGGAGGAGGAAGTACTACAATGTTATTGAGTCAAAGTCAAAGAAGGAAAGAACTTCGGGCCTCTAAATAGGGCAGGGTTTTCTCCAAAGAAATTTGCGCACTAAGAATAGGTATATACAAGCAGGACATAAAAAAGTTGTGAGAGAGTTTTGATTGAAGATTTTAGGTGTTGAATATATTCAAACTGAAGAGTTATTTTCTTATTCAGAGTTTTGTGTATTGGAAATATTTTAGTATGGGTTTTTCTAACAAGTTGGGGCAACTTGTAAACTTTGGGGGACATAAATCTTAAAGATTTTATATTTTGACTTTAGAAATTAGAGCTTATAATTTCTTAGATTACATAGATTTGTAAAATGTTTTGTAGTTTGATGTTTTGGGTTAATAAATGTTTGAAGCTGAAAAGTGTTTGGATATTGATTTAAAAACTTACTTACTTTGAACTACAAATTAAGTGAGGAACAAAAAGGTCGTACGTGTTCTTAGAAGAATTAAGGAGGTAACAATTCAAATGATTAGTATTAGATCAAGTTATTTAAACAAGAGTCTAATAACTCAACATAAGATGATTGTGAATTTTGCTCCTCAAAAAGCCACCATTCTTCAATGGATAATAATGCTCTTGGTGGAATTCAAGAATGGAGGATTTAATTTAGGCCAAAGACTATGAACTATGGGTCAAAATCAATGACGACCCTTAAATTCCTATCATCAAGTATAGTGAAGGTATAAATATTCTAAAACCAAGACTCAGTATGAAGAATCTAATTACAAAATGCTAGAAAAGATGTATCATGCAAAACAAATATAGGACACATTTATAAATGCGCTTGATGGTACTACTTGAGATAAAAAAAATTGAGAATTGGTAGACTCTACTATGATTACGAAGCCTTTCATGAAGAATGGAGAATCAGTTTAAGATTTGATAACAAGGTTCACCACATTGATAGATGAATTAATAACCTTAGGAAAAATATACACAACTGAGGAAAAAAAGTACTTAGGACTCTTCCTAGGTCATGTAAAATAAAAGTCACTTCGGTAAAAGAAGCTAAATATCTTACTAGTATGACTCTGGATGAAGTGGTACAAACTTCAAAACATATGATATGAATGTTGACAACTACAAAAGAAGTGAAGGAATCAAGGACAAGAATCTTGCTCTCAAGTTATTGAAAGCGATGAATCTTACTTAGATGATGAAAGCATAGCACTCATCAACAGGAAATTTTAGAAACTCTTCAAAAAGGGAATGAACTATATAAAAAAGGCATCCCTAAACAACGATAAGAGTATTGAATATATTAGGAATCGTGGATGTTACAAGTGTGGAAAAACTTATCATCAAATCAAGGACTGTCCTATGTGGGAAGTTGAGTGGATAAAATAAAGGGTTGAAAAGGAAAAGATCTGAGATAAAGCCAATAATAGAAAGACTAAGGAAACGGAAATAGTCAAGTTATGTATACCGCTAGGGAAACCGGTTCAGACAACTAGAAGAACCTTATGACATTGCATTGATGGCCTTGGAGGGCTCAGATCCAGAACCAGACTAAAACTCTAAAATAAAATAGGTAAACATTGTTCAAAAATTAAATATTTTATAACACTTCATAACTAGAAATAACTATAAAGAAGTTAAAAATTGGAAATAGTCTTCTTTTGGAAAGAATATAAAAATCTGGAAAAAAATTTAAGTATGTTCAATTGGGTTTTTTGTCAACATCAAACGACCATAGCTACTAGACAAGTAATATTTAGGTGTATTTCAAGATATTCTTGGAATGTTCTTGGAATAATCTTTTCGACACCGCTGAGTTTTCATGATTCCGAGTTAGTTTGAGTGAGATATGCCTATTTGAAATTGGGTTTGTTTAAATAAGGAAAGCCTAATATAGATTTTAGAAGGGCATTATGGTCTTTTCCATTCCCCATACCTTATTTTCGTGTTTTGGTAATTAATTGGGTTTTAAACTGATAGGATTCAGTTTACGCTTCTACAATATTGATTTAGGGTTTTAGAGAAGAGAAAAGTAGAAGAGTAAGGAGGAGAAGGAGCAAGAATCGCCAAGTTCTTTAAGAATCACTTGTGGATTTCGTAAATGGGTGATACCTACGAGGTATGTGAGTTCACAAGCGTTGGGTTTGGTTATCCACGCGCCAAATATGTTTAATTCAGCATAAATTTGTCCTTAAAAGGTTGCAAGTTTGAATGTTCTTTATGTGTGTTCTTGAATTTACTTTCATTCTTGAATTGGGATGAGATTTAGGATATTCTTGAGATTATAGAGTCGATTATAGAGTGATTTTGAGTTAGGTTCTTCTGTACATTCACTGGATATCTGAATCTAACAAAAAATTCAGAAAAATAGTTGAGTTTAGTCGAATTGTGGTTGGAAAATGAAAAAGGGAAAATTTGGGTGAATCTGGGCACTAGGTCCGCATCGCGGACTTGCTCCTCATATTTGAGAATATTCTCAGTGCTTGCAGATCAGTCCCGGACCGTTTTGCCTCAAAATATATTTTGTGATCACATAATTAAATGAATCTCTGCATCACAAAATTATTTTCGGGTAGTGTTTTTGATCATTTCTCATGTTTAGCTATCTAAAATCATTCATAAACATCATGAGATCTTTCCTATCAAAAATTATAATCCTTGAATGCATAATTCAATTCAAGGAAAGTTAAGAGTCAAGTCAAGAGAAATTCATAGAGCCTTCCAAAAGTCTTTTACAAATATTTTAATTTTATTTTAGGACTTGAGTTTTGAGTTCATCAAAGGAGTAAAGATTGAAGTCATTTCTTCAAAAACGAATATGGATACTATATTAATCCCAAAGAGTAAATGTTTTCACATTTAAACAAGAAAGCAAACTGAGATTTCAAAAATGGTCTTTGAGTCAATATCTCTGTAAAGAGTAAATGTTTTCACATTTAAACAATAAAGGAAACTTTGATATCCACATAGCCTTTAAGCTAGTTTTCAATTAAAGAGTAAATGCTTTCACAATTAAGCAACTCAGGAAACTTTGATTTCCAAGATAGACTTTGAGCGATGTTTTTAAGCAATTATCTCAAATTACAGAAAGAAGTATGTTTTTTTTAAAACATAAGAGCTAGTAAAATATTTTTGGAGTAGTATTGATCACCGATATGGGGGAGTTCAGAAAACCCACAGCCTCCATAAGCCATGCAGACACCATGGGTAGAAAAGGGTCATACTTTTAGATGATTCCTTTAGTGATTTTTAGTATAGACAAGTGGAACCACTAAGTAGTTCAGGTTCTAGATCCTCGGCAAGGTATAGGATGACCCTGGCAGCGTGTGGCAGAATGCTACATAACCACAATAACTCTTATGTGATGGTTGTCGGTTAGAGAAACTCCCACAAGAGTAATTAAATACACAATTTAATTGTATTTTACAGACATTATAGAGTTATATGTATCTTTGCATACACACAGAGTTGACATCAATTTTTATTTTATTTCACTTGTTCTAAACTGAATTATATTGAAATGAGTTTAGTTATGTTGAGTTGAGTTAAGTCAGGTAAGTTTTTCAGTTCCTTTCAAGCTTATGTCTTGTTTTAGAGTTCCCCTCCCATACTCGTACATTCAATGAACAAATAAATTTGGCCTGCATCTTATTGTATGATGCAGACAGAGGTAACTGGGATCAGCATCTAGCGCATCGTTGATCCAATTTAGCACTGAGAGTCTTGTGGTGACCCTCCTTGCTTTCCAAAGGATCATATTTTTATTGCTTTCAGTATTAGATAGTTCATTAGGATGTCTTAGGTCTTGTTCCTACATCAATCTCAGTTGTGTTAGAGGCCTCATAGATTGACAATCAATGGTTCATGCGTCACTATCTTGTTATTGGCTTTTGAAGTGCTACTTTGGTTAGCTAAATGTATGTTTTTAAAGCCTTATGAGTTTAGTTTGATGCAATTGTGTTATTTACCATTTGAATCCTTATCTTAATGCTTAAAGCCTTCCGCTAAGTAAGTAAGTCAGACCAAAGGTTCTCTTGGGGGCAGCAATGGTTCTCGAGTGCCAGTCTCGACCAGGGTGTTGGCTCGAGGCGTGACAACTTTTTCTAAGAAAAAACTACCTGTTCTAATGCTCACTCTCACAAATACTATACATTCTAATGCTCACTCTCACCAATACTATACAAGAACTGAATAGGAGCAAAATTCAGTTGATAAACTCCAGGACTAGTCTAAAGTTTGAGCATATATATTTGGGAAAAATTTAATACTAACATAAAAGATAAAAACAAGATTTTTCTTCAAAATACCCAGCAATTGATTCTTGCAACATGTCACTAAAAGCTTAAAACTTGACATCTAAGATGAATGTTGACAACAACAAAAGAAGTGAATAAAGCAAAGACAAGAACCCTGCACTCAAAGTTACAAAAAGCGATCAATCTGACTTAGATGACGAAGACATAGAACTAATTAGCAAGAACTTTAGGAATCTGTTCAAAAAGGGAATGAACTATGTAAAAGAGGCTTCACTAAACAAGGATAAGAGTATCAAAAATGTTTTAAATGATGGATGTTACAAGTGTGGAAAAATATATCATAAAGTCAAGAAAATGCCTACGTAGGAAGTTGAGTGGATTCAATAATGGCTAAAAAGAAATTATATGAGAAAATCCAATAAGAGAAAGGCTAAGGAGAGGTAAAAACAGGCAAACTATGTATACTGCTAGGGGAACTGATTCAAATAACTCTAGAGTGGAACCTGACTAGATTGCATTGATGGCAATGGAGGACTTAGATTCAGAACCAGACTCTGAAGTAAAAGAGGTAAACATTGTTGATGTCAAGCTCTTTTCCAAGAAAAAAACTATCTCCTCTAATGCTCACTCTCACAAATACTGTCCAAGAACTATATAGGAGCAAGAATCAGTTGATAAAGTTCATTACTAGTTTAAATTTTGACTACATATATTTGTAAATATTTACTACTAACTTAAAATAGAAAAACAAGATTTTTTTTTTCAAAATACCCAACAACTTGGTTCTTGCAACATGTCACTAAAGCCTGAAATCTTTAGATTAAATGTTTATTTCTAAAGAAAAGCAAAAACAGAATGATCAATTTAAGTATGAACATTATGTAAAGAGACTCAAAAATGAATTGTCTTCAGACAAGTTGGTCCATGATTGTAACACATCTTGGAAAAAACACTCGTAATATAAGAACTGGAATAAGTGTTAAAACGATAGTAAAGAAGGAGTTTCTACATCATGCACACTCTGTGGTAGAATGGGCGACTCTAAAAATATTTTTCCTAAATCTTGAACTATTTTTTAAAAATAAGACAAGATTATTAGTATGTGTGAAACACACCAAAGGAAAAGGTGCAAGAGAAAACAAAACTACCAAATTGGATGAACATAGATCTCATTCATCCTTTTGATCAAAATAAAGGATTCAAGTTTATATGGGTTCCAAATCTAACCCTTGATTTATTTATTTTTTGGAAAAAGTGAGAGGACGTAAGTAACACTGGTATATGGATGGCTCTCTCAAATCACATATCTGGAGATAGAATAAAGTTCCTCTCACTTGATGAACAAAAGGGGTGGAATGGTAGCATTTGGTTGAGTAAAAGTGGTCAAATCAAAGGCATAAAAGAAAAAGGCAAAACTAATGAACACTCAATCGACAAAATTTGTGATGATAAATGTTTGAATCACAACTTTCTCAACATATCACAACATTTCGATAAAGGAAATAAGGTAAGTTTCTCTTCAACAGGAGTTGAAGTAATTAATCATAAAACAAAGGAAGTATTCTAACTGGACAAAGATATAAGCATGTAAACGTTGTAGATACTACAAAGGTACCTACAGAAAATCTTGTATGTCTAAGTGTAATGGATAGAGATCCTCTACTATGTCATAAAATCCTAGGTCATGCGAGTCACGTATAGTAAAACAAACTTATTTTTAAGGACCTAGTAATAGGACTTCCCAAAACTATGTTTAAAGAAGAAAGGATTTGTGAAGCATATATTCGAGGGAAAAAGATAACATCTTTTTTTAAATTTAAATAGGTTATGATCTCAATCACGTCCATAGATATGGTATACATGGATCGATGTAGACCCATGAGAATCAAGAGTAAGGGTTGAAAGAAGTATGTGTTTGTTCTAGTAGATGATTCTACAAGGTACACTAGGACACTATTGCTTGCTTCAAATAAGGAGGCATTTGAAGCCTTATGTGGCTTAATAAGAAAATTTTAAAAGAAACTTGACAAACAACTGATAGCTATAAGGTGTAATCATGGAACTCAATTTGAAAACATAAAATTCGTCCAATATTGTGAATCTCATGGGTTGACCATAACTTTTCCGCTTTGAGGCCTCCTCAACAAAATAGAGTAGTAGAAAAGAATGTCAGAACCCTTCAAGAAATTGTTAACCGTGATGATTGCAAACAATATAACTAATCAATTCTAAGTTTAAGACATGAATACTACTTGCTAAACAATAAGTACATGCATATCTAGATCCACGTCGGATAAACTTTCGATGACTTACTAAAAGGTAGAAAACCTAACATATCTCATCCAAGAACCTTCGGGTGTAAATGCATTATTCATAATAATAGAAACAATGTGTGAGGAAAATTTGATGCGAGAACTTATGAGGAAATTTTTCTAAGATACACTTCACATAGAAAATCTAATAGGGTACTAAACAAAAGTTTACTATGTGTAGAAGAGAGTGTGCATGTAGTACTTTGTGAAATCAATGTTATGTTAGACCAAAGTTTGTAGGATGATGATGAACCATCAAGATTATATGTTGAGACTGTACATGAATAGGTATAAAAACCATTTACCTCTCTTTCAAATGATATAAGCACTATTCTCTCTCATGAAGACAACGATGATAACTTTGAAAAGAACACTTGAGGAAAATCAACGGGAGCTAATTAGTTGTTTTTGCTCAGAACCAACATCGGATTGTACTAAAATACTACAAGTACCTGGGGTCATATCCAATATATAACATACTCACAGATATGAGATCAGAAATATTCACCAGATTTGGACGAAAGAATCATTGTGCATTCAATGCATTCCTTTCTAGGGTGGAACCAAACAAAATCAGTAAAGCCATGCAAGATGAAGATTGGATCATAGCCACGAAGGAGGAAGTAAACTAATTTAAGACAAGTAAAGTGAGTAACCTAGTGCCAAGACCACGAAACAGAACCATCATTGGAACAAAGTAGGTGTTCAGGAACAAGTTGGATGAACATCGAACTATAACATAAAACAAACCAAGGTTGGTGGTTCAAGGTTACAATCAAGAAATAGGTAGAGATTATGATGAAATCGTTTCTCCGGTTGCAAGAATAGAGGCAATAAGACTACTTAGAGCATTTGTTTTCACATGGAATTCAAATTGTATCGGATGACTGTAAAAAGTGAATTTTTGAGTGGTCTACTAAAACAAAACGTATTCGTCAAACAACCCCCCACCTTTGAAAATAATTACTATCCAAACCATATCTATAAGCTTGACACAACTCTCTGTGGGTTAAAACATGCACCCAGTTCATGTTGTGACATATTATAAAATTTTTATTAAGTCATGGGCACGCAAGAGGTAGAAGTTGACAACACTCTCTGTCTTAGGAATAAAGGAAAGGAATTCCTAATTGTATATGTATACGTGCACGACATCATCTTTAGAGATACAAATAAAGGATTCACGGATGAATTTTCCAGCATAATGAGCAATGAGATTGAAATGAGTATGATTGGAGAACTTAACTATTTTTTTAGGACTTAAGATCAAGTAAACACGTTGGGTACATTAATCCATCAATATAAGTATGTCAGGAACTTCTCAAAAGGTTAAAAGTGAAGGATGCACAAATGATCAATACTGCAATTGCCCTTTCTACTAAGTTAGATAAAGAAGGGACATGTTCAATCATAGATCAAAAGCTATATAGAAGAATGTTTGGGTCACTTATGTATCTTACAACTAGCGGGCCTTATATTGTGTTTAGTGTGTGATTATGTGCTTGATTTCAAGACAATCCTTAGGAACCTCATCAATAATATGTCAAACTAATTCTTTGTTATCTAAAAGGGACTAGACACTTGGGACTCTAGTATTCGAAAGCACACAATTTTTAACTAGTAGGATATGTTGATTCACACTATGTTGGTTACTTAGTGGATAGGAAGAGTACTACATGTATGACTCAGTTATTAGGATCATGTCTGATCTCTTGGGAAAAATAGAAACAAAATTTCGTACACTTATCCACTACCAAAGCTGAATATGTAGTTGTTGCATAATGTTGTTCTCAATATTTATGGATCAAACAACAACTCAAAAGTATGGGTTGAAAAGTAAATGTGCTCCAATTTTTTTTGTGACAGTATTAGTGGAATAAACATGGCAAAAAACCCTGCTCAAAAAATACAAAACACATTGACATCATACATCATTGATAACATAGAAAAAGGACTGGTCTCTACGAATATTTGCACTACTGAAAAACTAATCGCAGATATCTTCACCAAGGCATCAGCAAAAGAACACTTTGAAAGGAAAAGGTTGGAACAAGGGATGATTATCCCTACACCAATTTTAAAACATTTATGAAATTATAGCTAAGTATTCTTTCGATATCACAGATTAACGAGCACTTAAATATAGAAACACAGGGTCCATCAGATCTTAAAATATAGGTATGTACTCCATTCTTATTGAAAATTTCATAATTTCAAAACTACAAGCAATAACATGATCCTTCAACATGTCATAAGAAACTTGTAACAACATACTTCAATAATGCACTCATTATCAAAAATATGACATCATTATGGCACACTAGAAATCATTCCAAGTAAAACTATGAACATTCACGGGTTTAACCATCACACTTTTTCCTACTTTACCATGAAAACTCCATCATCCAATACCCTCCATTAAACATAGAATCCACACCCTCCCACCCCACAAGATTGGTCAATGTACTATTCAAGGAACATGTATGCACTTCTGTTTTACCAAAATTGTGTTTGTGGATGGTACATGCATATTCCATTTAGATGTCCTTCCAAATGATACAGCCCGTTCTTAGTGGGAATCTAGGGTCTCACATGAAAGTGAGGGAGTTTTGCAGGGTGCACCTAGTAAGGAGGAACACACCGAGGACCTTACCCCTAACCTAGTTCACTCGTTAGGCTCAACATTGGTGTATCTCATAATGGGGAACTATAATTTGAATCAGTAAAACCTGGGTGTTCTAGTATAAATATTGAAGACATCATGCACATTGCAAATTATAACCTACACGTTTAAGGACACTACTATGAAAGGCTTCTACAGTATTTATGGTGTTATGTTCAGACAAGCCTTAGGAAACCCTCTCTACTATGACATCTGCGGTTGTCCCTGTCCACATCCTTGGTCAAACTAGATCTTGATAAAGGTATCCTTACCTTTCCACCAAAAAGTCTAGATCTTCAAAGACGGCCTTGTTTGTTCCTCCTTCAAACCCTACCGAAATCACTGATGAACTTGATGATATTGCATGATCTAAGGTCAGTGGTCATGAATCATCTAGTCTGACCAAAAAACAAGTTCCTCAACCCGATCCTTCCAAAAATTCTACCCACAAAGGTCTAGTCAATGAGTCCACTAACACGGATAGTAATGAGAGAGTCATTCCTTCCTCTGAGTATCTTGGGGAGTCTTATACTTCTGAGGCCGAATCTCAAGGATAAATGTAGGGTACTGAGTTAGGTGTTGATATAGAACATACCCTAGATGCCAAAACTTCAAGGACAACGATTTTTAGAGAACATAGTGTTCTCTGTGGTAGGGTGATTATTGGATTTGGGGGTCTTGAGATGCGTACACTTCTGTTCCTTCAAGGTAATGTGCACCACAATATGGGAAGGGTGGAAATTTTCATGTTCTACACCAGTGCGACTTTTCATCTACTTTTATTACCAACATAACCCGATGTGATTCTTTTAAAGAGCTCCTAAACGTTTGGCTCAAATTTTAGGGTTACTAATAGTGGTTGGTGTCATTACGTGAAAAAAGATTGGCCTCCATTTGATGAATTACCTAAATATATCTTACTGATTTGCGAACGATCCCACCTTGGAATTGCACACCAAACTGAAGAAATGAGCTATCATACCACTACATAAGCTACTATTTGATGTTGTTCATAAGATTATCTTCCCTCTCCATCAAAACGAACCGAGGCTAATTTTGACCTCACCCTAATGGAGTTACTACTCTCCCAAACTCCCATAAATCTTAGTAGTCTTATATTATGTCATATGCTTCAAATTTGTGTCCAGGACAAAACTCATCAGTTCTGGGTAGGTTAGGAGTGAATTTTTACCACTTTGGGGTTCTGGTCAAAGTGTTGTAGTATCAAACTATGAAAGATATTTTAGGTGTGTTGAATCAGGTTGTGGTACCTACTCCTAGGATAGGGGTTAATGGGCCTCTTCAAAGTTGAGGGCATCGTGGGCTGCAAAGGATGTTGAGGTTGCTGGCTTACACGCATCTCATTTTGTCCTCATTGGATCAGATGTATGTATATTATGGTCTTGAACATGCCGACTTGGAGGATGACAATGCACGTGTGAAGGCTGATCTTTCTTGTTCTCAGGCTGCACTAGAGGTTGAAAAGTCCACAAACTCTGCAAACCTAAAAGGCCTTTATGACCAAAGAAGGATCTTTCCTCTAATTGAAGATTTGAGGTTTGTGTAGAATCATTCGGATGAGTTTTTTTAGTTAGTCTGAGTTTTTATTTACCATAAGTTTCTTAGTGTAGGTTAGTTAAAAAGTTTTGGGGCAACATGTAAACATTGGGGTGTTTTTTCTTGATTTTTGGAACCAGAGTTTATAATTCCTTAGGTAACATAGATTTGTAATAATTTTGCAGTTTGAATTTTTGAGTTAACAAAAGTTTCAAGTCGAAAATTGACGGGTTGTTGATTTACAAACTTACTTGCATTGAACTAAAAATTAATGAAGGAACAAATAGTTTGTACTTTTTCCTAAGAAGAATAAGGGAGGTCATAATTTCAATAGAATCTTTAAAAGGTAATAGACACAAATAGGGTAGATGGAGTACATCTTAAAGGATATGCTATACTGGTCTTTATCTCTTAAGTCAAAAACAATTAATATGTCAATGTACATCTAAATAAAGACCAAAAAGTCAAATTTCTGGGACATATAACCAACAAATCTAGAATGAAAACAAAAATATATGCATGCCTCAACATAAAGGAAGATAAAAGGTAAGTGAGTTTAAGCTAAAACTTATATATACCTCATATGTCACAAGGTCACCACACATTGCAGACTGGAGGGTGACACTGGATACTTCTCCATTTACGGATAGAATAGACATAATCATTTCTTCTTGTTGGGCGAAATCCATTATCTTGAATACAATGTCCTGTATAATAGATAATAGGTCTATATCATTTAGTAAAGTCAAACAAATAAATCCCACTATAGAAACTTCAATTCAAGAACTATTTTTAAAAAGAAGTTCTATAATGGGTATGATATAAATATTATTTTAAAATATATTATACTTTTATATTTTAAGAAATGGAGTATAATACCATAATAATTCTCTCATTATTCATTGATTTTTCTTCACCAATCTACACAAGTTATTTACCTTCGTGAGTTACTTAAAATCCTCCAAGTAATTCGTTAAAATGTTTGAGATGAATAACAATGTAAGTTTTGAGGCCGAGAAAGAACAAGAATAAATGTACTAGAATTAGACATTATGATAGAATGGTTAGGATATAGCCTATGTAAATCAAAAAAAAAAAAAAAATTAGTGATGATAGGACGGAACACACAAATAAAACTCTAATCTGTCACATGAATTGAGGACAATGTCTTATTTAGCTCACGAAACACCAAAAAGTACCTAATCAAAAGTAAAAGTTTATTTTGTCATTAGAGAGTTGGTTTATTTATTTAGTTTTGTTCTTTTTTTCTCATCCTTGAATATTTTTACATCAATTAATCATTGATGTATCAACCTAAAAAATATAACAAGGAAGCTAACAAAAATATAAATGTAGAATTAAATTAACTTTTTTCCTTTTCCTCTCATATAAAATTCAAAACTCATGTTTGTTGAAAAGTAACAGAATACCTTACAGGTTAATCAAAGATTTGTAAATCATTCTATTAATGCATTAGGATAAAGATAAATACGTAAAATATATTTTACCTCCCCAGCATTCACACGAATTAAGTGTGGCATACCAACTACACCTGATAATCATCAAGAAAACCCAATAATCACTAACTACAATAAAATTTTAATAAATTTATATAAGTAAGGCATATGATTTAAATCTTTCTCAGATTAAAAGAAACAAATGAAGACATAGTTACCGATGTCTTCTCCATGATTTGACATAATTTGAGGGACGTTAACATCAACAGAAGAAATTGGGGAATTCATAAGTTAGAAAATTTATTTTTCTATTGCCCTACTAAATAACTTTTGTAAGAGGGAAGAAGGTTTGTGATTAGGGTTTTATCATTTAAGGGTTTCACTAAGTTATTGAACTAAGTTTTCTAAATATAAATTTTTAAAATGTGTGTACAAATAGTCCCCTATATTGCTAATATTTGATTTTTTACCCTACTTTTTTTTCTTAAAAAATATAGTCATACGAAAAATAATATAAATAGAATAGTGATATGCTTAGGTTAAAACATGAGATTATTATAAATGAGTTTAAATTTTATGTCTAACTAGTAGCCATGTTTTCTTTCCACGCGATATTAAAAATTAAATATACAAAGTACATGTTGTCTTCTGTATTCAGATTAGCAAATCAAAAATAATAAAAGATCAATATAAAAATACAAAGAACTATTCGAGTCCATAAAATCCACTGTGTGTCCTTAAAAAGTTTAATCCCTTTATGTACCCGAGGTTGCAGATTAATTCCTCCCAAGAAAAAACGGAATAACCATTAAAAAATTAGAGGTACCTCAAACTTCACATGAATATGGAATGACTATTGTTATAACATATGCTTGAAAATCGTGTGATTCGTAAGTAAGGATTGATTGCATCTCGATAAGTGAGTTTTCCTTTTAACTTTCCATAGTGAACATATATCGGATATACTCGGTCAATCGCTAGATTTAATATGTTTAAACTGTCGAGCTTTGGTGTGTACCTAGACAACATAAGTCGCACGATCAACCCTTGAACTATTTTTGGTTCTCATTGTTTTGTTCGTTCCATGAACACGTCTTGCTTTATAAGTGCATAGAAAACTGGTCTTATCAGATTCTCCTTGAAATGGCTTACACTTCACACTTATATAAGTGATTTCTAAATGTGTTATCCCGTAGATATACTATTTGATATACCCTGTATGGAACGTAGAAATCATTAAAAATTCATAATGCATTTATCCTTTCTACTGAATATTGTATTATCATGAGAATGGACCATAATAAAATATTTTGACAATATTGAATTGTCATCAATGACTTTATTTTATTTCCTTGAACCTAGATCTTGGGATCTCAAGTCTTCTAGGTAGAGTTACCACCACACTGACTTGTTCTCGGCCATAGTCACATTCCCTTTGATAATATATCAACTTTGTCTCTAGTTAAGCCTTTTGTAAGTGGATCCGACAAATTATCCTTTAACTTTACATTGTAAATCATGATAATTCCACCAGAGAGTATTTCTTTAATGATATCATATCTATCTCCTACATGACGAGAATTCTTTTGTGCATCATGATCCATGCCCTAACTATTGGAAATTAACTTTCACAGCGTGTGTATACTGGAGCTAAAGGTTTAGGCCAAAAATATTTCAAGAAATTTTGAAGTCATTTAGCTTCTTCATCGGTCTTATCTAGAGTGATAATCTCAGATTTCATAATAGAGCGAGCGAAAACATTTCCATTCAGAAGATCTCCGAGAGATTGATCCTCCACAAAGAGTAGATATATATTCACTCGTGAATTTTATTTCATTTGACCTGGTGAATCAATTTGCATCATTATATTCTTTCAATACTATTGAATATTAGTTATAATGCAAAACAATAGTTTTTAAGTTTGTTAAAATACACCAAAACTATTTTCATTTTCATCCAATGAGTTCGATTGAGATTGACTAAGCACCGACTCAATTTACTATAGCACATGCTATATCTTATCGTGCACACTTCATAATATATAAATCATACTTTGTAATACTCTAGCATAATACAATTGTGAGTCACTTTTACCTACATTATTTTAACGTACAAAGCTCAAATTTATTGGAGTCTTGACAATATTGAAATCCAAATACTTGAACTTGTCAAGTATCTTTTCAACGACATAAGTAATTTCAATGTCTTTCATATCAAAGTTCCTTTCTAGCATATGCTTAGTAGCATTTATGTCAGAAATGTTTCTTTTGATGATCAACATGTCATCAACATAAAAACAAACAATGACCTTGTTAATTGGAGTGTCTTTAACGTAAAAACATTAATCACATTCATTGATCATGAATTCATTTGCCAACGTAGTTTAGTCAAACTTAGCATGTCATTATTTTGGCGTTTGTTTTTAGTCAACAAAGTGACTTAACAAGTTTACAGATTTTTTTTTTCTTTACCAAGAACCACAAAAACCTCGGGTTGTTCCATGTAAAAGTTAGTGGATATTATGTGTCAAACAAGGCTTTATTATTTTCTAAAGCCTATGAAAACAAGTCATGCTTTGTATCTTTCAATAGTTTTATCAATTTTATTTTCCTTTTGAAGATCTATTTTGAACCCAAATGTTTATTTCTTGGAGAAAGATCAACCAGCTCTCAAGTGCGGTTGCTCAAGATTGAACCTATCCTACTATTGACAACCTCTTTCTAAATAGGATGAGTCCACACAAAACATATCTTTTTCAACTATATGGATTCATTTTTAAGGGGAAATGTTACAAAATTAAATTCAAAAGAAGTAATTTGTCCATTAGTATTTTCAACGCCTTTGACTCTATTAAGTACATTATCCTTTGACTCTTTCCATGGTTTTTTAGACCCTTCACTTGACTATCTAACAGTTCGGACTTATGAATCATAATCGACATGCTTTACCATTATTAGTGTCACGATCGAGGAGCACCCCCTAGTAGTAACCAGCATCGTCAACCTCTCGGAAGTCTTCGACAAGCCCATAGACATTTTTCATCGCATGAAAATTTTAAATTTTTTTATAGCATAACGTAATGCTAGAATATCACTTCATATATAACATCATAAGTACATAGTTTAGACACTAAGTTTCATTTTTCCATCTTAGACTCAACATCAATAGAATAGAATAGGTACAAGACCCTTAACAACATAAAAGTTTAATCTATACTACTGCATGAACTTAAATAACGTCTTTGACATGAAGGTCCTTGAATCATAAGGGCACTTGAACTTGGGAATAGCTATCCAAGGTCTTCATTCTAAGAAATATCCTCTAGCCATCACCAACTACAGTTTGTGTAAAAAGATGAAGAAGAATAATATTAGTATAAGAACGCACTAAGTATGACAACCATGCAAAAACAAGATTTAAAGAGGAAATTTTAGTTAGAAATCATGCATCATGTCATTTACTAAAATGTCAAAAATATTTTATATAATATGTACAACATAGTTACATATATTATCTTAGACATGGACACTATTCGCAACAATAAATAAATCCATATTTCACATTTATGGCACATCAAACATCTTCATAGCATTGCCTTTCTTTTACATTAGTTCTTCTCACAAAGAAACCCTTAGATAATACATAGTGCAATGCATGAATAATGTCCTATTCCACCATTCACACCAAAGTATCACCTTAAAGTCATCAAGGTGAAAACATGTACAACCTTAATCATTTTAAGCATATACATTCGTAGAGACATAAAAATATCATGAAACACATACTTCACATAAGGACCACCAACTAAGATAACCCCATGTCACAGTAGTTCAATGTGCAAGTAGCATCCCATAATACTAGTCCCACCAAGTGTTCCTACGAAGTCACCCTAGACTTAGGCACATTACATTAAACAAGATATAACACATGCATTTAATCTTAGATATAAGACCAACACACATCATAGACCTCATATAAGAACTCATTCATTTATGAAATCATAGTCAGAACCCATTTAGTCTCCATGCACAAATCAAAACAACATGCTAGTCAATACTAACAATATCATCATAATGAAGTAATCAGAAACATTGCATATATAGAGTTCATTTAATCAAGACATCACCATAATATCTTACTCATAATCCCAATCCAATCCTACTAATACAATGTACATGTGAAGCCTCGTAACCTTCCACATACTAAGGAAACCAAATCAAGGAGATCACAAGTGTTGCCACTTACGTCATACATTAACATGACAAGTTTAGCAAACAACATGCATACTAAGTAAAACCTTCATCATGTAGACATAATAAGAAATTGTAAAAATTTTGTTAACACCATAATGTAATGCATAAGATACATATACATGTACATATAGAACTCCATCCAAGAATTCCCTTCAAGAGCTACTTGTGCAATGTATAGGTAAAGTTGCATTCCTTCACCTACACTAAGAAACCTTCCTTGTATAGTCCTAATTAGGGTTCATCATCTTACTTTTATTGTTCATTTTACATTCAGGAAACTTCTCCTTAACCGACATTAGACTATGTGAGCTAGACATGGAGTCTGGTGTCATCCCCTCAAACCAAAAGGAAGGCATCCTACTTGCAAAGGTATAACATCACATCATCATAGCATCTAGGTGGATCTGCTTGCTAAGATTTGTATAGGGGCACATAGTTAAGGAACTAGGAGGTTGTTACTAGAAACCCTCTTTATGCTCCATAGCGTTGTGGTTTCCACCTCATGAGAACATCCGGGGAAGCTTCCTCATGCAGATACACTCTCATTGTCAATATCACTTGATGATAAGCTAAATTCCCTTTTTTGAAAAGACTTCAAGTCTTTTTTAAACATTAGAGTATACGATAGGCTTTAGGAATTTAACTCCTTCTATAATCATGTACATAGCTCATGGGTTATATGATGAGAATATCCTTTCATCAAAACCAACATCATATGATAATATCCTTTCACACAATCATAACATAGTCTAGTATAGACTAAAATTAAGGAAACCACCAAAGAGTCTCTCATTTACTATATCTTCATCAACATGTTTTATTCGTACATTCATGTGTGTGTGTATGTCTGCATATGAGGAGGCCTTTCACATGAATACATTTAAACCAGACATAATCATACTTCATTAGCCTTATACTTTACATGCATAAAAAGAGATAAAGGTGTATATGAGAAACATCATTTCAATTAACACCATGAACATATTATACCTAAAGGTATACATGAGATGTGTGTGTGCATATATTGGTCATCATGATCATTTATGAGAAACAACATTTATATTGAGTAAACCACCCTTCAAGGATCACAACACTTATACCATATCCCTCAAGTCACGAACAACTCACATATAGAGTACTAAGGACAATACACCACACACACACCTTACATCATAAAAGACAAGAACATATCCAAAATTTTATTAGAAGACTCCTAACATGCATAAGATCACACATTCATATGGGGTTACATTGGTAGGGGTCATTCTAAATGGTATCATCACAATCAAACATATAGACCATACCTTACCCTAAAATGATCATTCATCTCATATTCTCAATATGCCTAAGTCATTAAACTAGAATTGAAGACTACACAAAACCGTAATAATCATGATAATCATCATATCAATCCACTTTACATCTATTGTCTTCAAGGCCATGATCACAACATGCATAGATAGAAAAGAACGTAAACACTGACACCATAAGTGGTCCAAACCATACAATGTCAGTCCTAATACTATAGACTAGAAATTAGGTCAACTTATCAATTCTCTAAGCCATGGTCATCACAAATAAATTCTCAACAATTCATAATCCATTGATATATATAGCAATAGGATTAAAAAGTACATCACAATCTAATCACAATTCACTCAACATCTAATCAAGATCACAACACTATAGGCTAAATTGAGAGATTAAGGAGATCATGGGTTCTTTAAGAAATTGCATTGAAAATCATCTTTAAAACATTGGTTAATCATAAATCTTATCATTAGAATGAGTTTGAAACCATTTGACAATGAACCCATGTTTAGATTGGAAGTTAGGAAATTTGATCTTAGAATCACATTGGAAAATCTTTTATAGAACTCCTTAGATGAAAGGTTAACTAAGGAGAAAGGGTTACCATATCTTAATAGAATAAAAGCCCACAAAATTGCAGAAGAAAACCTTGCAAAACCTTCAGCTCTACTTCAATGGATTACTTCTTGCATGGGTTAGAGAGAAGAACTTGGGGTTTTAAAAATAAGGGGTCAATGACTTGTTAAAAGACCTTAAACTATTTATAGTTAATGTATAAACCATTTAAAATCAACCCCAATTAATAAACAATTTAAATCAACTTATTTAAAACTCCTCGCTTGAAGCAGCCTCGCCTGGGACCACGCCCACCTTCACTGTCCATGAAGGTGTTCCATGGACAAGTGGATGGTCCGTGGTCCTCTAGACAGTGCCAACTTTTCCTTGCCAATACCCATAAAGCTAAGGCACATTCACAACCTTCTTCACGAGCCCTTCTCAAGACCACTGGCCGTGAAGTGGTCCGTTAAAGTTGGGGCAGTGGCTTGGATAAAGTGTCTTGTCGCACATGACACCAAGGCCTTTCCACGACCTCGTTCACGACCCGTGGTCAAGACCAATGGTCGTGAACTGGTAAGTGAACCTTGAGGCAGTGAGTTTCCATCTCGGGACAGCCTTGGTTCTTTGGCTAAGGCTTGTCCTTTTTTTGCTTGGCTCCTTATCAAACCCCTTAAACCAACATCAACAAGGTTCCTACAGCCTCTATTACGTTGGCTCTCAAAACTCATTCAAAATAGGCTAGGACCAATAAACATATCATCAACACACATAACTCATAAGACTAGTCTTCGAACATCATGGTCGTCCCTTGACGTTCAACCTCTAAACTTTTTACACCAATCATTAAAGGTTGTTTACAACCTTATAATCAAGTTATAAACTAATACTACTCATGTGAGGCTCTAGATTTCCCTAGTTCATTTGACTTTCCTAACAATATCCTGAACTTGGGAACATTCGTTCTCGAGTGACATTTGGAACAGTTTCATCACTTTCAAGGACTCAATGGACCCAGTAGTTAGCTCACAACATTCAACATAATACAACATAATAGTCAATGCACAAAACTTACAAGGAACACCAACTTCATACAATTAGGCACTCAATGCAATTAGACACAGGTAAGTAGAAACTTCATCCACTCACTCCTAATGCATCAAACACATAGACACTTCTCATGTTGATAGGAGGAACATCCTTCTCCTAATCGTGACATGATATTTACTTTTAATTTCACCCAAAGGCTCTTGCATGCAATAACCTTTAAATCATACATGTGCATATTCAACATTATGACTCTAGAGAAAATTAAGCAACTCATACCACATGCACGTAGATCATGAGTAATGTACATCCACAAAATCTTTATCAATTTAACATAATACCATCAATGACATACATAACATCACCATGTTTAGTTATGTTCAAGGAGGAATGTCCTTCTCCTTAACACACACACATGTCATCATTAAGTTCATATATAAGCATTTCATAAAAGTCATTTTATTTTAAGGAGAATTTCTTTACTCCTAACCAAAGTATGCTCATACTCTATTCCCTATGAGGTCAAAATGGTAGGTCACACCATGAACATCACAAAAATAGGGAGTTACTCCTCAAAATTTCAATTTCTTGCATAACACTAGTTTTCATAAACATGCATCATTTAGGAAAATTATTACAACTTATAGGCAGACATACATAATATTGGCTACGTATACCATCACTTCTCAAGAGTGAGCCTTTATTAACACTCCAGATCACAAAAATCACATATCTTTAAAGGGACTCATCTTTTCTCATTAAAGAAAACTCAACACCTCATTGTGTGGCCAAAACACCCTCACATTGGAAGGGTTTTTAATCATGTTCATTAAACCATCTCATGAAGTCAAATGCATATTTATCATATCTAGATGCATAAAAACATGAGAAACATGCGATTTATCAAAATCCCTTTCTCATGCAATGTGATTTCTTCAAAACATGTATAACATAGTGTCATTTAAGACATGCATAATCGCATGGATAACATGCAACTTATACTCATGTGCAAGACTCCATAACATGAACAAGCTACTAGGAACTCTTTGGTTTCAAGCTTGAGTAAGAATAGAAGGAAATTAAAGGGATATAAACAACCTTACTACTCAAATCATATCCCCCCCCCCACTTAGGTTAAACTCATCTCATACAAGAGAACATGGACTCACCAATCCTTCTAGTCAAGCACAACATCCCCCTCTTGGGATTAATCTTATGCAAATCCTTTCTTAGCATCACCACCTTCCATCTCTCAAAAGGAATAATTTCTTACAAATCTTCACTCACCCTTCACTAGGTGAGGATTTCAAGAGATCCTAAATGAGTATCTAAGTTACTCCACTTCATATCCATCACTTAAAGTGATTCTTAAAATAGGAAAGTTCAGGGGAACTAAAAATAAGATCATTAAGGGCATTCATAATCTTACCATCTAGGCACATTATCCCCTACTTGGGGTAAGCCTAATCAAATATTCTTCACCTCATGCCCTTAATCATCAAGGTCAAGACAAGTCAATACTAAACCTCCATGATCCTATTGTAATGTGATTCTACACCATTGAGGATTTTCCCTTTAACCCTCATAAAAATCTTACCAATTCAATCATCAATAGGTACTACTCAAGCACCACTATTCCTCTAAGTCCACCACCTAAAGGAAACCTGATGATAATTCAAGTTATGTCGTACTACCCAACCATATGAGGCCTTAACTACTTCATGAATATTAAGGGTAATTCCATATTTTATCACATTCTACCAACAAGTCATAACAAGGTAAGTAGTTCCGGATCTAAGCCTACAAGGGTCATCACCTTAGGTAGTTCATCTATAGCCTTTAGAGAATCATCCTCAAACTTAGGATGTTACGACCCACAAGTACACCCTAGAAATTAGGGCGACCCTTAGGTCAAAACAAGGCGTACTTGACCTTTCGAAGGTCTTGTACTAGCCTCTTAGCTATCATTTATTACATAAGACATGAAAATTAGTGAATTAAAACTTTTAATAATAAATAATAATAAGTAAAACATCTTTCATAAATTCTAAAGGAAATATCATCGTCACAGGCAAACTTGAAGACACGACACAAATATCTTAGGGACACGACCCTTCACATTAAAAGAAAATACATAATAAGACTTAAAAGAAGAAGCTAAAGAAACGTTGGTTATGCCCTCGAATATATAAGGACATACTTAGTCTTGAGAGAGTAAATTCCCAAGCTTACCTTCTAAACTTCAACTTGCCTCCACCCTATACTTATAGAGTATAGAAAAGTATGGGGTTAGTACAAACATTGTACAAAGTATGGAATTATGCAAAATCATGAGAAAAGGAACAATTTAGTTGAAACATACAAGTCATACTATTTTGATTAAAACCTTCATGAATTAAGTTACAAACCTCATATAGTATCATCATTTAGTACATAAGGTAAAACTTCAATTTTTCTTAACATAAGAGCATACTTACAGTAAACCTAAAATTACACATGAACTACTCCTATCCTAAGTTATCCTAAGGTTCCCCTGAGTAAGACATAAAGAGATTGTCCATACAATCTCCTAAATACCGACCTAAGATATCCTTAAGACTACTAAGGATAAGTATATTTCATTTCATTTATACAAGTCACCATTCAATACCAAAGACACTATGGAAACATATATATGCTTAGAAACTTCACATAAGAACCATCCTCCAACACAAATACCAAGTAACACTTAGTGCAATTTGAAAGTAGCATGCCCTACTACTACTTCCACTTAGCGTTCTATAGGAATTACCTTAGACTAGACACTTCACATTCATCACATGAATAACTTTCATCATGAAAAAACATAATATCAACATGCTTCCTTAACATTAGACATAAGTCACAATACTTTTATTTACATCATGGACCCATTCATACATTTCATATTATGACACTCCAAGACTCCCTCCAAATGTCTACTTGTGCAATGAATAGCTAACATCCCATTCCACCACCTACCCTATGTAGTACACCCTTAAGAAGACTTAGTTCATTTACATATATTTGTGGGGGCTAGCTTTAACCGGCATAGACCATGAGAGATAGACATGGAATCCTGGTACTATCCCTACTGGATGAGGTATCCCTACTTGCCTAAGGTAGGGTCATCTTCTTTAGCCTTTACATGGATTCTCCAAAAGCTACACCCGCGCGGCCGCGTAGTTTAGGGATAAGGAGATTGCTACTAAGTAACTCATTCTCTACTAACGAGAAGAACCCATCTCAAGAGGTACATTCGATACAACATCTCAACTCACAAAGTGTACCCACATCTTCTTTAAATCCTCTCGGTGCTAAGAATAACTCCCCCATAGAGTCTTAAATATTCATTGACCATAGGTTAAGAGATAACTATTGAAAGCCCCATCTCAACTCACCAAGGGTATCCAACCTCCAACCTATCTTTAGAAAGATCAACGAGAATAGTAAGGTTGCTACTAAACACTTCATCTCAACTCACATAGAGTATTCACCGAAAAATCCCCCTTTTCATACTTAGGAATAGTATGGAAGGTCTAGACACTTCATCTCTACTCACGAAGAGTGTCTACCCTACAATCTCCCATTTTCATTCATTGAATTATTCATGCATTCAAGTGTGTGTATATGAGAGTATATCTGAGCACACCATTCATATAATATTCATCATTCATAACATTGATTTCTAGACATGATCATACCTACATTTATCACAATTTACATATTATCATACATCACATATCATGTACATTCATTATTTCAAACTTCTAACACCTACCATACATATATATATATCAAATAATCACTTCACTTCACATATCATACCTTCAAGGCCATTTTCATAATTCACATATAAATTTATACACTTTCAAGTAAGCACCTCCACCAATGGAGGACCATACCACTCAAGATTTGCTTCAATATAGTTTAACAAAGATAGAACAACTTACCCTATATCCAAGACTTTACCACCTTTCCTCAATGTTTCACCAAAAACATTATCATAAAGCATAATGAGGCAGTAGCTAATCACATCACAATATAGAGAAAACCATAGATCTAACATTATCAAACCAAGCACCTTAAACCCACTTGATAAGCCAAAAATTGAGAAATTGGATTGAGCATGAGGTCATTGAGTTTTTAACCTTTAATAATCAAATAACATTGAAAAAATATCATATTACAATCACTAAAATGTTTTTATGCAATACCCATGCTTAGAGTTCAAAAATGGAAGAATTTGGTGTTTGAAAACACATTTTGAAAAGTCTTGAAATGGGCTCTTTGAATGAAAGAAAAGTCAATGATGAAATACCATAACTCAATGTGAAGAAACCCACGAAATTTGGTGAAGAAACTTGAAGAACTTGGTCTTTTTCCTTGGAGCTTAAAGCTTCTTGAAAAGGAGGTTTTTGGAGGAAGAGTTTTGGAGAGATTTTTTATTTAATCATTAGAGTTTGAAATGGTGGGTCAAGTGAGGTTTAAAATGACCTAAATCAGTCCCCAAATGATCCGCAAAGTTCCCAAAATACCCCTACACTATTTGGACCATTTTCCAAGTTCTAATTTGACTTTAAACCGATGTGGCCAAATCTGGACTTGGCTGCGCGTCGCGGAGGGAGCTGCTGGTTCTTGATTTTCAGAACTTTGAGGCAGTGGACCTCGTGTCATTCGCGTGATGCACAGGAAACTTCAATTCCAGGCGCACCACGTGAGGCAGGCTTCAACTTCTGTCCCTGCATGCTGCCTTCGGCAGCTCATTTGTCCAACGTTTGGGTCCTCCTTGGGGACCTTTAGGGTGGTCCACAAGGAGTCGTACTCGAACGTTTTGACACTTGGTACACCTATCCAGGTACTAGGGTCATCCCCACTGGTTTTGGACACCAAACTCTACCTAAAAACATGCACCAAAATCAAGGACACACTAGCACATTCCAAGCCACATTTTCCGAACATCATGGACGTTCTTCGATGTTTGACTTCCAAACACTCCCAAATTTTACCAACTGACTTCTAATGCTAAAATTCACTATTTTAATACATTATTAACTCATGAAACACATGTGAAGCTCTATTTTGACCTATTTCATTTCGAGGGTGTAAGAATACTCCACCACGTGGGAACATTCGTCCTCAAATGACACTAAACACTTTCAAGGACTTCAAGGATCCAAAAATCAGCATACCACACATATCATCAAGGTCATAACATTCATAGTCAATGCATTTTAAGCAACACAAGCATTTTGAAACAAATTCCATGATTCAAAGTACACACTCAATTCATAATTTTCATTTCATATATGGAGGAACTACCTTCTCAAATAGTAGACATTTTAATCACACCACCATGAAGCTCAACATGCAATAACCTTGAAATCATATTGGCACATAGGATCAAAACTTTGAAGAAATCAAGCAATATCATTAGCTACACATTATACAGGAAAAAGATTAAGTACCAATATATTCATATGATTATGTAACATTAAAGCATGCCAAAACATCATATTATCAATGAAACTCATAACATAAGGAGACATGCAACTCATACTAATGTGAGACTCCAAACCAAACTACAAAGGATTTTGGCCTCAATCTTAAGTAAGAATAGAAGTAAAGATAAGCATATCAACTACATTCCTATTCAACTCATTCTCCCCTACTTAGGGTAAACTCATCTAAAGAAAATCAAAAAAACCATAAGGAACTTATGACTTACCAAGGCCTTCACTTCGCATTAGTCGCTTCTTTAGCTCCGAGTGCATAGAAACGATTCCTCTTTGGAGCATTGAGATCCGGACCATCATGATGAGCTCTTGAACCCCTTCCATTTTGCCTTGAGGTTAGGGAATCTCTCATCTTATGACACCTATTACCACATCCAAAGCAACCATCAGTGCCGGCAAGACACCTACCTAAGTGTTGCTTCCCGCAACTAGTACACCTAGGCCTCTCAAAAGGCCTCTCAAAAGCATAACCACCTCCTTGAGAATTTTGGTTGGAAACCCTATCCTTGTTCCCCATGGAAGAGTCTTGATTATAGAACCTCTTCTTAGGTTTGGGTTGACTTGGTTCATTCACCTTAAGCCTCTTCTCATCCTTATTTCTCTCCCTAAGCTTAGACTCTTCAATTTGTTGAGCAAACACCATAAGCCTTGAGATATCCATATTATTATTGGAGCATAGCTGTACGACATTCTTTTTCAAGCATACTAGACACCCCCACCACGAACTTATTCATTCTATCCCTAGAGTTGGCTACCAATATTGGGGCATACTCAGAGAGTTGGGTGAACTTGAGAGAATACTCCTTTGACACTCATTCCCCCTTGAAAGGTTCATGAATTCTACTAAATTCCTCTCCCTCAACTTTATGGGAAAGAAACTATCACGAAAGGACATTTTGAACACTTCCCAATCTACCAGACCTTCCCTTAAGGGCCTCTCATCCCTCCATCGCTCAATACACACTTGTGCGACATCTTTTAGTTGATAAGCGGAAAACTCCATTTTCTCTCTAGGATTCACACCCAGAGCATCCCCCACCTTGAAAACCTCATTTATGAATCCTTAGGGATCTTCATCCACCTTAGTGTCATCGAAAGTAGGAGGGTTCATTCTTATGAAATCTCGGATTTTAGAAATGGGAGTACTTGCATTGTGTTGAGATCCAACTCCTAAGTTAGCTTGGGCAACCACATGATTAGTGACAACATGAGCTTGAGTCGTTATAAGTTGAGTCAAAGCCCTAAGATCAGCCCTTATCTCCGCATTATTCATATCCCCTTTAACATAGGGAGCTTGAGGACCTTGGGGCATTGGAGGCATTTGAGGTCCTTGAGGTTCTGGAGGTGGAAACTCCTCATTCACATCCCCTTGGTCAATAATAGGGACTTACTTATTTCGGAGAGGAATCCTCTCATTAGATTCTTCTCCCTCCTCTATTGTAGCGGGTGTCCTCCTTGTATTGATGTCCTATAAACACAAGAGAAGAGGTTGACAAGAGGAACTTATAAATCTCAACTCTTAAATAAAGTGAAACTTTTATCGCCCAATAGCCTCTCACACATGGGTGTGTTGCGACTCACACCGATGAACAAGACTCTACTAGATGTGGCTTGTGAGACTTTGGACCCTAAAATATTCCGCAAAACCTTATTCTCTGATACCAAGTTTATTACGACCCGCAAGTACACCCTAGAAGTTAGGGCGACCCTTATATCGGGACAAAGCGTACTTGACCTTTTGAAGGTCTTGTACTAGCCTCTTAGCTATCATTCATTACAGAAGATCTGAAAAGTAGTGCGGAATTAAAATTTTCATGATAAATAATAATAAAGAAAACATCTTTCATGAATGCTAAAGGATAGTCTCATCGTCACAAGTAAACTTAAAGACACAACATAAATATCTTAGGGACAAGACCCTTTACATTGAAAGTAAATACATAATAAGTCTTTACAGAAGAAGCTAAAGAAGCGTTGGTTAGGCCCTCGAATATATGAGGACATACTTAGTATTGAGAGATACGATTCCCAAGCTTTCCTTCTAACCTTCAGGTTACCTCCAACCTATACTTATAGAGTATAGAAAAGTATGGCGTTAGTACAAAAGTTGTACTAAGTATGGCATTATGCAAAATTATGAGAAAAGGGACAATTTAGTTGAAACATACAAGTCATGCTATTTTGACAAAAACCTTCATGAATTTAGTTATAAAACCTCATATAGTATCATCATTTAGCACATAAGATAAAACTTCAATTTTTCTTAACATAAGAGAATACTTACAGTAAACCCAAGAATACACATGAACTACACCTATCCTAAGTTATCCTAAGACCCCCCCCCCCCTAAGTATGAGATAAGGAGATTTCCCATACAATCTCCTAAGACTACTAAGGATATGTATACTTCATTTCATTTATACAAGTCACCATTCAATACCAAAGACACTATGGAAACATATATTTGTTTAGGATCTTCACATAAAAACCATCCTACGAGAAACCACCCAAGTAACACTTAGTGCAATGTGAAAGTAGCATCCCATACTACTACTTCCACTTAATGTTCCTTAGGAATTACCTTAGAGTTGGCACTTCACATTCATCACATAAATTTCTTTCATCATGAAAAAACATAATATCAACTTGCTTTCTTAACATTAGACATAAGTCACAATACTTTTATTTAGAACATGAAATTACCCATTCATACATTTGATATAAGGACACACCAAGACTCCCTCCAAATGTCTACTTGTGCAATGGATAGCTAACATCCCATTCCACCACCTACCCTATGAGCTAACATCCCATACTACTACTTCCACTTACTGTTCCTTAGAAATTACCTTAGAGTTGGCACTTCACAATCATCACATAAATTTCTTTCATCATGAAAAAACATAATATCAACTTTCTTTCTTAACATTAGACATTAGTCACAATACTTTTATTTAGAACATGAAATGACCCATTCATACATTTGATATAAGGACACATCAAGACTCCCTCAAAATGTCTACTTGTGCAATGGATAGCTAACATCCCATTCCACCACCTACCCTATGTAGTACACCCTTAAGAAGACTTAGTTCATTTACATATATTTGTGGGGGCTAGCTTTAACAGACATAGACCATGAGAGATAGACATGGAATCCTGGTACTATCCTTACTGGATGAGGTATCCCTACTTGCCTAAGGTAGGGTCATTATCTTTAGCCTTTACATGGATTCTCCAAAAGCTACACCCGCATGGCTGCATAGTTTAGGGATAAGGAGATTGCTACTAAGTAACTCATTCTCTACTAATGAGAAGCACCCATCTCAAGAGGTACATTCGATACAACATCTCAACTCACAAAGTGTACCCACGTCTTCTTTAAATCCTCTCGATGCTAAGAATAACTCCCCCACGGAGTCTTATATATTCATTGACCATAGGTTAAGAGATAACTATTGAATGCCTCATCTCAACTCACGAAGGGTATCCAACCTCCAACCTATCTCTAAAAATCACATCGAGATTAGTGAGGTTGCTACTAAACACTTCATCTCAACTCACGAAGAGTGTTCACCCACAAATCCCCCCTTTTCAAATTTAGGAATAGTAGGGATAGTCTAGACACTTCATCTCTACTCACGAAGAGTCTCTACCCTATAATCCCCCATTTTCATTTATTGACATCATTGATGAATTCAAGTGTATGTGTGAGAGTATATGTGAGAACACCTCTCACATAATAGCCATCATTCATAACATTGATTTCTAGACATGCTCATACCCACATTTACCAACAATTTACATACTATCATACTTCACATATTATGTACAAACTTCATTTCAAACATCTAACACATACCATACATATACATATCAAATAATCTCTTTACTTAACATATCATGCCTTCATGGCCATTCTCAAAATACACATAAAACTTCATATACTTTCAAGTAAACATCGCCACCAAAGGTGGACCGTACCACTCAAGAGTTACTTCAATATAATTTAACCAATACAGAATAACTTACCCTTTAGCCAAGACTTTACCACCTTTACTCAATATTTCACCAAAAACATTATAATAAAGAATAATAAGGAAGTACCTTATCACATCACAATATAGAGAAAACCATAGCTCTAATATTATCAAACCAAGCACCTTAAACCCACTTGATAAGACAAGTTGTGAAATTTGATTGAGCATGAGGTTATTGAGTTTATAACCTTAAATCATCAAATAACATTAAAAACATGTCATATTACATTCACTAAAACTTTTCATGCAAGACCTATGCTGAGAGTTCAAAGTAGAAGAATTTGGAGTGTGAAAACCCTTTCTGAAAAGTCTTGAAATAGGCTCCTTGAGTGGAAGAAGAGTCAGATGAACTCCAATACCTCAATGTGAATAAACCCACGAAATTTGGTGAAGAAACTTGAAGAACTTGGTCTTCTTCCTTGGAGCTTGAAGCTTTTTGAAAATGGAGGTTTGTGGAGGAGAAGTTTTGGAGAGATTTTTTGTTTGATCTTTATGGTTAGAAATGGTGGGTGAAATGAGGTTTAAAATGACCTAAATCAGTCCACAAATGATCCACAAAGTTCCCAAAATACCCCTACACTATTTGGACCCTTTTCCAAGTTTTAATTTGACATAAAAACGACGCGGCAAAATCTGGGACTTGGCTGCGCGTCACGGAAGGAGCTGCTGGTTCTTGATTTTCAGCACTTGAGGCAGTGGACCTCGTTCCACTCGTGCGACGCACAGGCAACTTAAGTGCCAGGCGCACGAGGCAGGCTTCAAATTCTGGCCCTGCATGCTGCCTTGGGCAGCTCATTTATCCAACGTTTGGGTCCTCTTTGGGGACCCTTAGGGTGGTCCCTGAGGAGTCATACTCAAATGTTTTGACACTTGGTACATCCCTCTAGGTACTAGGATCACCCACACTTTTTTTGGACACCAAAAACTACATAAAAACATGCACCAAAATCAAGGACACACTAGCACAATCCAAGCCACATTTTCCGAACGTCATGGACGTTCTTGGACGTTTAACTTCCAAACACTCCCAAACTTTACCAACTGACTTCTAATGCTAAAATAAACTATTTTAATACATTATTAACTCATGAAACACATGCAAAGATCTAGTTTTACCTATTTTATTTTGAGGGTGTAACATAGGACTACAGAAATCCCGGATTCTAACCAATCATAAAACATATGGTAGAACTCTTAAGGTCCACTGCCACTTTTCTAGAGATTTAGGGTAACCATCATGTCGAGGTAAAACCCTATGGGAAATATAGAACAGATTTGGCAATTGGGACCTATTTACTTTCTTTCGACACAAGGTCAAGGTAGCTTATAGGCCATTTCAACCCACATCATCACCTTTGGTGGAACCTTCCAACCCATGCCTAGGTATCATCTAAGCATTCTTATCAAATTACCATACTTAGAATTAAACATAAAATACAACTAACCTCTTTAAAGTAGGTGAACATCAAATTCTCTTCTTCTCTTTATGAGCTAAGGGGTACATACATCCCTCTAAGTCAACCTTAGGGCAAAACATAATCCCAAATTATGGAATAAAACTCCTTCTACCCTTTTTCCCACTCTTAGGATAGGTTCATATAGGGATTAAGCAACTAGTCATATGGCTTCTCCCATTAACTAGCATACTTCACAATTACCTTACAAGGTAAGCACACTACCTTCCCTTCTTAGGATCAAGCCTATACAAAGGACTCAACTACACACAAAGGAAAACTATGAAGCATTACTAATATATACAAAGGGCAACATTCATCTTTCACTATTTACCACATTTCTCCAGAACCTTTCAAGCCTATATCATAACATTATATTATCATTACAGATAACCATAAAACAACCTAAACTTTATCATAACATAACTTCTCAACATAACATCTTATTACTCATAGATCACATATTACCATAAATGTCATCACATCAAAACATTCCAAATTTACCTTCACATATACTCCTCAAGTCAGAAAACCATGATAAGTATCAAAACTCACCTTTTCTCCCTCAATCCAAGAGATATCATTCCTTCCAAAAAATCACATATAAAAGACCAGTGGACAAGGAAACATAAGAGAGAGATCATATAGAGTTAACCTCTAAGGCACGACACAAGAGTAACGAAGAAAGTGAAACTTCTATCGTCCTATAGCCTCTCATTCATAGATTTGTCCCGACTCACACTAATTAACAAGACTCTTCTAGACGTGGAATTATGAGACTTTGGACCTTAAAACCACTTTTTATAACCTGGTGCTCTGATACAACATTTGACACGACCGGGGAGCATCCCCTAGAAGTAACCGGCGGCGTTGACCTCTCGGAGGTCTTAAATAATCCCATAGATATATTTCATTGCCTTGTCATAGAAATTTAGCAGAAAATTTAAAAATTTCTATTACATAACATAATGCTAGAACATCACTTCATATATAACATCATAAGTACATAGTTTAGACAGTAAGTCTCATTTGGCCATCTTAGACTTAACATCAATAGAATAGAATACAGACACGACCGTAACAACATAAACGAATAATTTATACTATTAAAAGAACTTAAATAACATCTTTGACATAAAGGTCCTTGAATCATCAAGACACATGAACTTGGGAATAGTTATCCAAGCTCTTCATTCTAGGAAAGATCCTCTAGACATCACCTAAGTATCATAACGATGCAAAAATATGAGTTAAAGAGGACATTTTCGTTAGAAATCATGAATCATGTCATTTAGTAAAACTTCATGAATATTTGATAGAATAAGTTCAACATAGTTCACATACATTATCTTAGACATAGACATTATTCACAACAACACATAAAGTCATATTTCACAATTGAGGCACAACAAACATCTTCATAACATTACCTTTCTTCAAACTTTCTTCTTCTCCCAAATCAACCCTTAGATAATACATAGTGTAATGCATGAATAGTGTCCTATTCCACCGTTCACACCAAAGTATCACCTTAAGGTCACTAAGGTGAACATTCATACAACCTTCATCATTTTTAACATATACATTTGTAGAGACATAACATATCATGAAACACATACTTCACATAAGGACCATCACCTAAGACAACCCCAAGTCACACTAGTGCAATGTGCAAGTAGCATCCCATAATATACCAAGTGTTCCTATGAAGTAACCCTAGACTTAGGCACATCACATCCAAAAATATATAATACATGTATTTAACCTTAGACATAAGACCAAAACACTTCATAGACCTCATAAAAGAACTTATGCATTTATCATATCATAATCAGAACCCATTTAGTCTCCGTGCACATATCAAGACAACATGCAAGTCAATACAACCAATATAATTATAATGAAGTAATAGGCAACATTGCATATACAGATTAATTACTTGTTAAAATACCTTAAAATATTTATATTTAGTGTATAAACAATTTAAAATCAACCCCAATTAATAAACAATTAAAATCATCTAAACACATAACTCATAAGACTAGTCTCCGAATGTCTTGGTCATCCCTTGACGTTCAACCTCAAAACTCTTTAAACCAATTATTGAAGGTTGTTCCAACCTTATAAGAAAGTTATGAACTCAAACTACTCATGTAAGACTCTAGTTTACCCTAGTTCATTTGAGGGTCCTAAGATGTAGCATATCCAATGAACATATAATCCAAAGTCTTAAGTCCTATTTTGACCCATTTAGGAAAAGTTCCCTCATTTTAATTTCTCATATGAAATAGAATAAATTGGAAATACGTTGATCATTATATTTCAAGAGTTATTGCTTGTATAAACTTTAAGGGACGACAAACAATTCTCTATCAGGATATAACAAAGCCTGAACAAACACAACTTTTTGTTGCTCCATTTCTTAACAAACAAAAGTTTTTTTTTATTTTTTTATTTGTTACTCCCCTTACTAACAAACAAAACTTTTTGTTTGTCTAACTTTTTTTTGTTCTTTTTGCTATAATGATAGCACCCCACATAAATATTGTGGTAAACCTAAACTTATAAATAGGAGATTCAACATTTCGTTCAAAGTTTGGTTTTTATTTCTGTCAACAATTTCATTAGATTGAGGTCAAAATGTGCAGTAATTTGATGGATGATTCTATTTTCCAAATATATTTCTGCAAAAGAATATGTATATTCTCCACATCAACCATTTCTAATAATGACAATCTTTTTATCCAACTGATTTTCAGCTTCAGTTTTATATTGTCTATATGTTTCCATTGCTTCATCCTTACCATTCAACAAATAAACATTAAAATATCAGTGCAATTGTCAATAGAACTTATGAAACCTTTCCACCCCATGAGATCGTGTTGACTTCATATCACAAATGTCAGTGTAAATCATTTCTAAGGTATTAAATTCTTTTAATCAACACATACTTAAAATTTATACTAAGTTTGAAAAGACTTTCTATAAGGTAACCTTTTCCCACAAATATTTTGTTCATTAATTTATACTAAGTTTGAAAAGACTTTCTATAAGGTAACCTTTTCCCACAAATATTTTGTTCATTAATTTTTACAACTTCCTCAAATACATATATTATTTTAGAGTCAAGACCTTGTCATATGTCCTTTTCACAAAGACCTTTCCATAACATTTAATTTGTTATAGAATTACCTATGACCATAGTCTTATTGGTCCAATAAGGGCAATATGATCCAAATGTTTGTTTTACAACACAAGCATAACATGTCTCTTTACACCAATGTTCATGCCTATTAAAAAAATTATTTTAATAGACATTTCTTTTCATGAAAAATCACAATATTTTAACTATAACTTTTTCACCAAAGAATACACTTCTTTTGAAAAGGTAATATAATTTTGTGGTTTTATGCTAGTCAGATCACATACTTGTAAAGAGAGACTCGACGACCATAATATCAAATATACTCTAAAAATTTTGTGGGTCTAAAATAATACAAGAATGTCATTAAATTTCATATCTTGTACTTTCAAAATTAAACTAGATAGTAAGTCTAATTTTGTCTTTATCACAATTAAAGAACCGTCATTTTTTAAATATGTTCTCAAAAACAATTTTCAAGTATTTGAAATTATTTTTCACATATTTTTTTCTGTACTTTCAAATTTTATGCCATCAAAATACACATTGGCAACACAAAGCCTTCTTTTAGAGATTTATCTATAGAAACACCCAATGCATGCACAAAAAAAATACTTATTTTATGTAACTAGTGTTTTTCTCTTTCTGTCATAATTACACATATCACATACAATTGAGAATACTAACAATAAAGATTCAATATTTATACAACTTGTTTCTAGTTTAACGATGAAGTTTTTATATTCTTCTAATTCATTAAGAATGAAACTTGAATTCTGATGAAGATTTCATATTCTTAAAACCAGTCTCACATTCAGATAGAGTAGTAAAGCAAAATAGTTTTAATCTCCAGAAACCTCAAATACAACATTGTTTCTAGATAACGATGAAGATTTTATCTTTTTCCGTCCATTTAGCCTCAAATTCTTGATGAAGATTTTGTATTCTTCAAGTCAAAATATGCATTCAAACGGAGTATTTAACAAATTGGTGATGTTTCTCTATTCTTCGCACCAATGTACAATCTGATTTGTTTGTGAAGTTCTTATATTCTTCTAACCAAGGAAGTAAAAAATCAGAAGATTTTAGTCTCCAAAAGTCGGAGACAATCAAATTTCACATGGCGTTGAAAACTACAAAAGTTTTTTTTTCTCCTTTGAACAAAATACATATTATAAAGATATATTCTGAGATCATCACAAAATGACCAGCTATCTTAACATTTATGAAATAAATTTCGTAACTTATAAAGGATAGAAAAAATAATAACCAAGCGAAACAAAGAGAGAACCTGATTTTTACTCCCATTGAATCATATTCTATCTGTCAACAATGATTCCATGCAAGTCACTTTTCTTGCTAGTTTTTTTATTCTTTCCCAGTTTCCATCACATTCCAATTTTGCTTAGAAGATATTGAATTTCAATGAGAAACTAAACTCTTGTTCAAATATTGTGAGGAGATAACATTTGTTCGTTTAGTTCTTCTCATAGTTATATAAAACCAAGAATATAGGAAACATAATCAATGTGCACCTCTTATCCTTAATGCACAAAATAACTTTCATTAAAAAGAAAACTAAATGGGTGTAATGCTTGAATGCACTTGGAAAGAAAATAAAACCAATCTTGCCCTTCCAAAGAAAACTTACTATAGAAAATATACTTAAATATATTTAAGTTGTACTAATTCACCCCAAATCTCTTTTATCATATAATCAAATAATTCTCTTTCTCGTCTTGTTTTTCCCGATAAAAAGAACACCGAAAATAGAGGTAACTTCCTTACCACTAAAAATACAAAAAACTAAATTTCTTAAGCTTATTGTCTCCTGTATTCAAATTAGAAAACCAAATATAATAAAAGATGAAGAGAAAAACACAAAGAACTATTCGAGTCCACAAAACCCAACGTGTGTTCTTAAAAAATTTAATCCCCTCAAGTACCCGAGGTTGCAGGTTAATTCCTCACAAGATAAAATGGATTAACTATTGAAGAAGTAGTGGTACCTCAAACTTCAATAATTTCAACGAACTTGAAAAAGACAGCAGCGAATCATACATAGACATGATCAATCAATTTTTTTTTAAGAAATATATGCAAGAGAAGGGGAGAATTTCATGTAGAAAAATGAGTAAAAGTCACTCTATTTATAGCCAACAAAAAGTAAAGGTCACAACTCTTTGGAAAGAAGACAACCTTTCAGAATGGTCACAAAACTTTGAAAAAAGCACAACCTTTCAAACTATCACAATTCTTTAGAAAGAACACAACCTTTCATAAAGGTCACAACCCTTCTGCAGAGTCACAACCCTTCATTTCCTATTCACACCTTTAAAACTCAACAGTTCAATCTAATGTCTTTTAAAATTTGAATATTGGATATTTAAAAAATATGTAAACATAAAATATCTTGTTGAATTCCAATCGAATCTACTTCTAGTATTTGAATATTAAAAAAAATATAAATATTAACAAAAAGAAAGAAACAACAATAAGAAAATGACTTAGAAGAAATCAAAACATGCTATGCAAAAGAAGCATCTTTTTTATTTGTATCGAAATCAGTCCTTAATGTTCTATTTTTAAAGAACAATTTATCAAATAGATCCAATTATTTTCCATTTAGCAAACTAATTTTCGAGACAGACAATTGAATTTTGGCCTTAGTAGGCCAAACATTAATAATCAAATATTGAGGTTGATAATTAAGAATATATTTTGAAAATATAAACCTCTAGACATGCTACATTTTATAGTTACAATTACGTCAAATTAAAAAGAAAAAATGGCTATGGGACTTTAGGAAGAAACTCTCACACATAGACACCACCAGGCAGAACTCCATACCATCCTCCATGGCCTCAAAGTTGTAAGACGAAAAAACTTTTTCTTCTAGAGATAAATACGAGTTTTACAAGTGTTGTTTTAGAACAATCTCACATTTAGAAAAGACTTCATGACTCAAGAAACCTTTGTAAAAATCATACTTTCTCGAAAATAGGTAATGCTAATGTATCTTTTGTGGGAAAATTGGATTGGCTTGGGAACTCTTGCTCATCATTTTACTGAAACTTAAATCATATTATATTATAAGTGAGAAGATTCAAAGCTCAAAGTTGAATTACCATTTTACCCTTATATTAAAATAATTAAACAAATATTATAAACTATAATTAAAAATTTAATAAATAACTCATTAGATTGGTGCATGAATCAAATTCACATTAATAATTAATTACTCTATTGTGAAAATCAGAAGTATTTGAAAAGTTTTTTCCATTAAACAAATTTGATATGGACTAAAACCATTGAACTAATTTAATGCAAATTAATTATCTACTCAAAGGTCATCATAGCTACTTCTATAAATTATCTAGCATGATCTTCATGTAAATGACAAGAAGAGGATGAGAGATTATCATGCAAAAATGAATTTTGCAAATCATTTTGTATGTGCAGTAATTATTTTTTATTTTTATCCGCTCCTTTTTGTCCGTCCTAAGTATTATATATTTTCTTTTTATATATGTTGATGTACTTTCTTATGATTTTGTTTTTTTTATTAGAATATTTTGAAAATAGTAATATACAATTCATGTTCTACTATGTATCTTAATTACGGATGAAATTCATATTTATGAAAGATTAATCAGTTCATTTGACATGCTTATTTGGCTCTCGATAGAGTGTTCTACTTTAGTATAAATATGTTTTTGAAATTATTATTTATGAGTAATGAGAATAATGACTAAATGAGAAATCATATATATATATATATATATATATAT
>NC_028640.1:44042046-44045200 GCF_001406875.1 Solanum pennellii | reverse complement strand
GATAAAGAATGGATCATACTCTATATAGTATATATGTGACTTTGATGTTGTATTTTTATTTAAACTTTTTGTTTATATGTATAATTTATTGATCTTATTAGTCTATTATATGTTTGTTGGAACATTCATTCCTCAAATTGATCATATATCTAGCATAAGTCATTTTGAAAAGTTTATATTGCTCAATTTATATTAATTATTCAAAGAGTAATGTTATGAAAAAAGGAGTATTATTCTTTTCTCTTCATAAATCATGTGTACAGTACTTTTTAAGGTTAAAAAGAAGACGTATATGTGATATAATGATAAAAATAATTGACATATTAATCATGGTAATGGCTTCAAGTGTGTTTCGTAATATACCAAGTGTTTTAATCATAAGTTTGCATATGTACTACATTGACGAAATCTTTTAGCATTTATAAATTTTATGCATCAAACGTCTATCTACTGTGATAATAAGCTATTTATTATTGATGTAAAATTTTAACTATAGCTGGAAAATTTGTCAAACTTCCATCTATAGATTATTGATTGGAGCTGGACCCATAAATAGTTAGTAGTAATTATTTTCCAAACTAGAATGTCTACTTTTGACTTAGGGATATTATTTTATTTATGATAATGTGATATTCTTCTGCCTAATTATTGAATGTTAATTATTTCTCATACACATTATTTTTTAAAATTAAAAGCTCAATGTGAAGAGTCATTCTCCACTATTTATGTAAAAACACTTTGAGAATTAAATTTTTAATATGCTTTTTAAGAACCAATTACTAAGATTGATATTATCATAGGAATTAAATTACACTATTCAAAATGAGAAGAAAAGAGAATGAGAGAAGGATAACAAAAAAATAACTAGATATATCATCTATTTAATGTTCTTCATATTATATTTGTTATTATTTAGCGAATAAAAGATAAATGGTTAAACTACTATTGTTAATTTAAGCATCTTTTTAATTACTTATCTTTTTAGTATATAAAAATTTAATAATAATAATAAGGGACAAACGTGCAAGGCACGTTCTCAGAATCTAGTATTATAAAAAGGTCAAGATGCTTGATTTTATCACTAGTGAATAGGAAATGAAGTGGTGTGACTCTTCTGAAAGGTTGTGACTATGCCGAAGGGTTGTGACCTTTATGAATTGTTGTGTCTTTTCTAAAGGATTGTGATCGTTTGAAATGTTGTGCCTTTTTCAAAGTGTTGTGACTTTTATGAAAGGTTGTCTTTTTTCCAAAGAGTTTTGACCTTTACCTTTTGTAGGCTATAAATAGAGAGACTTCCTTCATTTTTCTGCATCAAATTCTTCCCTTCTTATGTATACATTTCTTACAAAGCAAAATCGATCGATCGTGTCGATGTGTGATTCGTTGTTGTTTTTTTTGAGTTCAGGTACCTCTACTTCTTTAGTGGTTAAACCATTTTATCTCGGGAGGAATTAATCTACAATCACGTGAACTTGAGGGGATTAAATTTCTTAAGGAGACACAGTGGGTTATGTGGACTAAAACAATTCTTTTGGTTTTTCTTTTCATCTTTTATCTATTCTTGTTCAGTGGGTTCTGTGGACTCAAATATTTCTTTGTTTTTTCTTTTCATCTTTTATCTTTTCTTGTTTGCTAATCTGAACATAAGATAACAAGTTTAAGAAATTTCTATAATGATAGTGTTTCAATGGTAAGGAAACTACTTAAATTTTCTTAGTTCTTTTTGTTGGAAAAAATAAAAAGTAAAATTATTTTATAATATGATAAAAGAATCTTGGGATGAATTATTACTATTTTAATATGTTTGAGTATTTTTTCTATAATAAGTTTTCCTTGGATGGGTAAGATTATTTGTATTTTCTTTCCAAGTACATTCAAGCATTGCATCTCTTTAGTTTTCTTTTCAACGAGAAAGTTATTTTGTGCATAAGGTTAAGATGAACACTTCAATTATTTTTCCTATATTCTTGATTTTATATAACTATGAGAAGAAGTAAATGAACAAAAGTTGTATCCTAACAATATTTAAACATGAGTTTAGTTTCTCGTTGAAATCCAATGTCTTCTAAGGAAAATTGGAATATGATGAAAACTGGAAAGAAAGGAATAATTATCAAGAAAAGTGACTTGCATAGAATCATTACTGATAAATAGATATGATTCAATGAGAGGAAAAATATGATTCTATTTTTATTTCCCTTATTATTATTTTATCTATCCTTTATAAGTTATGAAATTTATTTCATAAATGTTAGGATAGATTGTCACAATATGAAGATCTCTGGATATATCTTTATTATTATTTATATGTATTCTGTTTAGAGGAAGAAACAAACTTTGTAGTTTTCTACTCAATGTAAAATTTGATTGTGTCTTACTTTTGGAGACTAAATTTTTTTGATTTTTTAATGCTTTGATTTTAAGAATATAAGAACTCCATGAACAAATCAAATTGTGCATTGGTTCGAAGAATATAGAAACTTTACCAGTTTGTTAAATATTCTATTTAAATGAATATTCTGACTTGAAGAGTACAAAATCTTATTCAGGAATATTTAAGCTAAATGATTCAAAACACATAAAATCTTCTTCATTAGCTAGAAACAATGTTCATTAGCTAGAAACAATGTTGTGTTTGAGGTTTATGGAGATTCAAACCTTTTTTGTTTGCTACTCTGTCTAAATGTGAAACTGATTTGAAGAATATAAAAACTTCATCAGAATTTAAGGTTCATTCGGTTAACGAGTAGAAGAATATAAATACTTCATTGTTATAAAACCTTTTTGGTTGCTACTCTGTTTGAATGTGAAACTGATTTAAAGAATATAAATATTTCATCATAATTTAAGGTTCATTCGATTAACGAGTAGAAGAATATAAAACTTCATCGTTATACTAGAAACAAGTTGCCTATAGATTGACCCTTTATTTTTAGTATTTTCAAATACTAAGTGGTAAGTTTAGTTGTGATAGAAAGGAGAAAAAACACTAGTGACATAGAAATAGTGATTTTGTGCCTGCACTGGGTGTTTATATGGATTAAATCTCCAAAAAAGGTTTCGTGTTGTCAATGTGTATTTTGATGGCATAACAATATGAAAGTATGGAGAAAAAGAATATGTAGAAACTAATTTCAAATACTTGAAAAATATT
>NC_028640.1:44036632-44042001 GCF_001406875.1 Solanum pennellii | reverse complement strand
GGGGGGGGGGGGGGGGAGGAGGAGTTCTTTACTTGTGATATAGACTTACTATCTAATTTAAATTTAAAAGAACAAGATATGAAATTTAATGACATTCTTGCATTATATTAGACCCACAAAATTCTTGGAGTATATTTGATATTGTGGTCGTTGAGTCTCTCTTTACTAGTATATGATAAGACTAGCATAAAACCACAAAATTAAATTACTCGTTCAAAAGAATTGTAATCTTTGATGAAAAAGTATCACTAAAAATATGGTGATTTTTCATGAAAAATATGTCTATTCAAATAATTTTTTTTGTATAAACATGAACATTAGTCAAAAGTGATCGGTTATGTTTGTGTTGTAAAACAAGCATTTGGGTCATATTTCCCTTGGACAAATGAGACTATGGTTATGGATAATTATATAACAAATTGAATATTATGGAAAGGTCCTTCTGGAAATGCCACATTGACTCTAAAACAATGTTTGTATTTGAGAAAGTCATAATTCCAATCTAAGCGTACTAGTGCAATGTACATGTGAAGAACCATAACCTCACATATACTAAGTAGACTTATAAAGAGACCACCAAGCACCATTTACTTCATATAGACAATTATAGTCAACAACATACATGCCAAGTAACACCTTCTTCGTATAGTCACTAAGACCAACATCATGTACATAGAGTGAGACCACTTCAAATAGATACCATAGGACTCACACTATGCATATTACCATAACAAATAGGTTAATACCATAATGTCATGCACAAGAGACATATATCTCTGTGTGTGTGTGTGCATATATATATATATATATATATATATATATATATATGTATATATACATATAGAACGCCTTCTTAGAACTCCCCTCAAGAGCTAATGATGCAATGCATAGGTAAAGTCACATACCCTCACCTACACTAAGCAACTTTCCTTAGGTTATCCTAGTTAGAGTCCTTACTTACTTCCATTGTCCATTTTACTTAAGGGAAACTATAGAATTAACTGACACTTAGACCATGGATGCTAAACATGGAATTTGGTGTTGTAGAACCTTACACCAAAGGAAGGTGATCTACCTTGCCAAAGTAGAACACAAACATCATGCTAGCATATTATGTGATATCACTTGTTAGATACTATGGGGCAAGCATAGTTTATGGAACTTGGAGGCATATATGGAAATATCACTCTATGCCCTTTGGGATATGAGGCTAACCACCTCATGAGGACTATGGTGAACCTACTTTCCTACATTGGAAAGGGACACCCCTCATATTTTAAGCTCACTCTCCTTTATTAAAAATCCATTGTTATTATTATTATTACATTAATAAAGTATTCTTTAGGAGATTGACTCGCCATATGCTTAACTCATAGGTCATAGATGAGAGTTCATAAACCTAATTCATGTGAGAAAACCTTTCACATGGACATAGCATATTCAAGCACCATCTAGTTTAGGATATCCTTTAGAACACCTTTGGAGAGCCCCTCTATTGACTAGATCATCATACATACATAATGAACATGTTTAATGTGTGTGTATACATATATATGTGCAAACATTTCACATAAGCACCCTTAGACCACACATATTCATACTTCATTTCATTTATGCATAAGACATGTTCATAACTTAATCATGCTTTCATCATGTACATAGATCACAACCTATGACTATCCTATCAAGGCACACATTTGCAATGCATAGACAAGGTCCCATACCCTTGTCCATACTAGTACGCCTATCAAGTCATCCTAGTTAAGGGATACATATCATGATTCATAGACATACACTATACATGCATAGTAGTAGACACAAGTGCATATGAGAATACCCTTTGATTAGACAACATCAACCTATACTACTTGTAAACATGCATGAGGTGTAAGTGTGTGTACATTGGTCAACATGATCATACAATGGCTATCAACATCACATTGACGCAGCCACCCTCTTAGACCACAATGCACATTCAAGTTACCTAAACCATAGACAACTCACACATAGAGTAATAGGAACTATAGACCACACACAAACACATTACAACATAGGAGACAAGATATCTTTGTTACTTTAATTTACGACTCCTAATCATGCTTAAGACCACGCATTCGTGTAGAGGTTCATAGGTAGGGTTCATGCTATACAAGAGTAACCAATCATCAATAGACCTCAACCATGTCAAACGTAGAGACCCCTAACCCTAACATCTTCATTCACATATAGGAGGAATCATCAGTATAACCTAAATCATGAAGTAGCATTGCAGACTAGGCATAATACTTCACATTGTGTGATCATCATAAGCACACTTTTAAGATACAATTTACCCCAAGGTCATGATCACATCACATATAAAATGACAAGGAAGTAAACACCTCCACCATAAGTGGATCATACCACACAATGTCATATAAGGTCAAGCATCTAGCAATTTTATAGAAAAGTAGAGAGAATAAGGCAAACTTACAATACCTCCAAGTTTGATTATCATTGATAAATTCCCATAATTTAAAGTCTATACATGTATATAACAGTAGCTAAAGGTATCATTACATAAACGAAATCATACTTCAAACATCATGGTTTCAAACATAGATCAATTTACCCAATCCCTAAACCTTCATCATCATTGATCACCCATCATCAATTTATATTCAATTCACATGAATAACAATAGTAATAGGCAATTCAACATAATAGAAACATAATTCAATCAACATAGAGTAAAGATCACAAGACCAACATTATAGGCCAATTTGAGAAATTGGGGAGATCATGGGTTCTTCATGGAATTAGATTAAAATTCATCTTAAAATCATAAATTCATCATTAGAATCCTTTTGAAATCAATTTGACAATGAACCCATGGCTAGATTGAAAGATTACAATTTTGATCATGAATTATCTTTGAAAACATTTGAAAGAACTCCTTAGATGAATGGATAACAAAGGATGAAGGATTAACATACCTTTCTACATGAGAAGCCCACGAAAAATTGAAGAATAAACCATGAAAATCAGCCCCTAGCTTGAACCTTGAGTTTTCCTTCCAATGGAGGTTTGAGAGAATTTGGAAGAGAAGAGAGATTTAGGATTTGATTTTCTTAATGGGTTTTGGGTTTTGGCTTGGGAAAGGGGTTAAATAAGTCATAAAAACAGTTTATAACCATCTCCCCAAGTTACCAAAATACCCCCACATTTATTGGGACTTTTAGACATGTCAAACTTGATTTTAAAGCGATGCAACTGGATCTGAGAAGTGGTTGCGCGTCGTGGGGAAGCCTCTGATTCTGCCCGAAAATAATTTTTGAGGCAGTGAGCCCTAGTGTTGGGCGCGCGACGCACAGGCACACAAAGTTACAGGCGCGCGATGCGAGGCTGGTCCCCAATCTTGCTGCTGCATGCTGCATTGGGCAGCCTCCTTGTCCAATGTTTGGGTCCTCCTTGGGGGCCCTTAGGGGTGGTCCTCTGGGAGTCGTAGCCGGACGTTTTGATCCTTAACATGTCTACTAAAATGCTAGGATCATCCCTACTGTTTTTGGGCTTCAAACAAAACGTACAAACAAGGCCAACATACAAGGATACACTAGCACGTCTAAAGACCAACTTTCGAATGTAAATGACTTCAAATCAAATATACATACTATAAAACACTTAACGAACATAATTTAAACCTTTTAAGACACATGTGAGGCTCTAAGCACCTTAATTCATTTTCGGGGTCTTACAATCCTTTTCCCACAAAAATACCCTTCTTCACTGTTTACATCCCTACTCTATTTAAATAGGGAGAAACGTCATGGTGACTCAAAAAATAATCAATTCATTCAATTTAAAAAGAGTTCTAAGAATAAATAAATTTTAAAGGATTCGCCACTTAATTATAGGAAAAAACTAGGAAATCATTAAGTGATATATGAAACGATTAGATTCCAGATAAGAGTTAAGGTTATTCCGAAGGGAAGGTGTTAGGCACCCTTCGAAAATCACAAATGTGGGTCCCGACTGAATTCATTTTTTTCAAATTGAGGAGAATATCAACCAAATATACAAATACAATCAGCATACAATATACACAAATTATTAACTAATAATGTAAGAATAGGCCTAAAGTTTGCCTAACGTCAATAGATACAAAATAATACATAATGAATATCTTTCGAATTTAATTCGAATAACTATTGAAAAGCAGTTTCGTGTACCTGTAAAGACACTTAGTAAAAGAGTTAGCACTAAATAAATATAAATAAAAATCAATAACTCAAATAATAACTTAAAAATAAAAATTCATCGTATTAACACGGGAGGCCTCCAAAATTGACGGAGAGATTTTTTTATTATCAATTTTAATAAATAAAGTATATATACTTAAATTAAATTTCCGTCTTTTAATTTGGGACAAAACCGACGCAGAGTTTTTTATTGGCCATTTTATCATATATCTTATAAAACTTATTATTTGTTTTCAAATTAGATAATATTTAAGAATAAATAATACCACCAACTATGTGAATCGACTACAAAAGCTGGCAGAAAATAACATAGTTGAAGAAACCTTACCCCAGAACACGAACCAGGTTCGTGTAAGTTGCTTTTAAGTAAAGACAGAGTAAAGACACAAACACTTATTGAATTAAAAACCTTCCTCACTCAAGGAAGGAAAAACCTCGTTTTATTAATTCAACTATAAGATTTTGAGATTACAACTCAACAATCAAAAAGTCTTATCTCTACTACTCCCTCGATTGACTCCAATCGATCTCTCCAAAAGGCCAAACCCACCTTTTGTTACAACTCTCACTAACACTCAACCCTACAAAGAGCCAAACCCACCCTTTGTACAATAAACTGTAAATTACAATTAAGAACAAAAACAAGACAAATAGTTCTACACGATAAAACCTTCTCACTCAAGAATGTTTTAAACGTAGTAATCCTATCAACCTTGAAGACTTCAATTTGATGAATAATTCTCCCTTGTTCTCTGCGTGAAGTCGTATCTTTCTTCCTCTGCCTCGTGCTCTTCTTATAGAGTTTCTTTTGCTTTGTACACTCCTTATCAGATAAGGTAAGGAAGTTATTGTTGAACAAGGATTCCCTTATAAAGTACAATCCTTATTATATACAACTTCCTTCCTTAATAATATATTTAAGGTTTTCCTTATTTGTATCAACTTATACCTTTAATATATTATTTTTGGCTTTGACAAATAACTCTATTTTCTTGATTACTTGGCTGACCCATTTTACTCGATCTTGGACTCGAGCTTGGCTTCTTTTGCTGCGTACATTTGCTACTGATTATTTGCGCTTCTTGTCTATCATCAAAACATGAATTATCGATTCTATCATATTCTATCATA
>NC_028640.1:44022611-44025111 GCF_001406875.1 Solanum pennellii | reverse complement strand
AATGGGAAGACATTTATGCAGGATGTGGAGCTAGAGTGGAGGCCTCAATATTGTGATAAGTGTCAAAAGATAGGCCATGTGTGCAAGAAGGAACAAGTAACCAAAGAGGAGATACCAAAGAGAAGAAGACCTGGGAAAAAAGTTACTCAAGCTTGGCAGTATAAAGGCCCAATCCCACAATCAAAAGAACAAGATAAGGTGGAAGAACAAAGGCAAGAGATTAACATTAGACCACAGGAAGAGCAACAAGAGAAGGGAAAGGAGATAATACAGAAAGAAGATCAACAAACACCAAAGAATGATAGTCAGATCAGTGTTGAAGACCAGCTGGACCTGAGCTTGGCAAATTTTCCAGTACTGAAGGCTATACCAACAAGAAATGGATTTGAGAGTCTCATGCATAAAAAAATGACTTCACTTACTGTTGATAGAGGTGGAGCTCCAAAAACTTGTTGATGAAGTGGCTGTTTTGGAATGTAAGGGGTATGAATAAGAGGTATAAGCAGAAGGAGATCAAACTGTTTATACAGAATAAAGTGAGTTTAGCTGGCTTAGTAGAAACAAGAGTTAAAAGTAATAATGTGAGATCAGTTATGCAAGGAATAGCACCAGGGTGGAAGGCACTACACAACTATGAAGACAGTCCTAATGGGAGGATATGGTTGATATGGGATGATAATTGGTATGAGGCAAAGAAGATCAATAGCTCTGCTCAAATGCTGCATTGTCAGGTCAATGAAAGAAGTAAAGGGTACCAATTTATATTAACTGTGGTGTATGGGCTTAACACAGTTGAACAGAGAAAGAGTTTGTGGAGAGAAATGGAAAATCTAGCTAAAGGCATTACTCATCCTTGGCTTATAGTAGGGGATTTTAATGCTATAATGTCTCCTAAGGATAGATTAGCTGGGATGCCTGTAGTCAATAATGAGATAAAAGACCTATGTGAATGGGTAAGAGTTCTGGGGGTTACTGAATTGCAGTGGTCAGGAAACTATTATACATGGACTAATAAGCAGTGTGGGGAGAACAGAATTTCAAGCAGAATAGATAGAGCCTTTGGTAATGATGAGTGGATGGATAAATGGGGGCATGTTAAAGTAGAGTATGGGAATCCTAGTGTATCTGATCATAGCTCTATGGTGATAATGCTTCAACAAACTCTGCAGCATGGGAAAGGTAGCTTTAAATTCTTCAATGTTTGGACTGAGCATGAGAGTTTTCTGAAAGTAGTAGAAACTATATGGAGTAAGGATTATGGCTATAACAAAATGAAGCAAGTGTGGTCTAAATTGAAAGCTCTTCAACCTGTCCTAAAGCAGTTAAACAGGAAAGAGTTCAAGTATATTGGGAAGCAGATTGAGATGGCTAGAATGGAGGTAACAAGTATTCAAAACCAGCTAAATGTTCAAGTTACTGATGAATTGATAAAGAAGGAAAAGGAGATGTTGATTAAACTTGAAAAGTGGTCATTGATTGAAGAAAGTGCCCTGAGACAGAAATCAAGGATAAACTGGATAAAGTTAGGGGATGCAAATACTAAGTACTTCAGTTCAGTGATTAAGGAGAGGAATCAAAAGAAGCAAATAAGAAGCATTATGTCACTGCAGGGTGAAATGTTGTATGATCAACAAGGTATTCAAGAGGAGTTTGTGATGTTCTATAAGGGACTTATGGGAACCTCAGCAGGTAAACTCCCAGCTATCAATGTACAAGTGATGAAAAGAGTGCCTACATTGACTAAGCAGCAGAGACTTCAACTATGTACTGCAGTAACAGATCAAGAGATCAATGAAGGGCTACAAGCCATAGGGAATGATAAAGCACCAGGGGTAGATGGATACAATGCCTTTTTCTATAAGCACACTTGGAAGATCATTAAAGATGACATTATTGAGGCTGTTAGAAGTTTCTTCACAACTGGCAAACTTCATAAAGACTTCAATTGTACTCTAGTGTCTCTCATTCCAAAAGGTCATAATCCAAAAACTGTGAAAGAATATAGGCCTATAGCTTGCTGTACTGTGCTGTATAAAATCATCTCCAAAGTATTAACCAACAGGCTGCATGGAGTGATTCAAAATGTCATTTGTGATAGTCAAGCATGATTTATTCCAGGTAGAAAGATAGCTGACAATATAGTGCTTGTTCATGAGTTAGTTAAGGCTTAAACTAGGAAGCATATTTCTCCTAGAAGCATGCTGAAGATTGATCTGCAGAAAGCTTATGACTCAGTGGAATGGGATTATTTGGAGCAAGTTATGTATGGACTAGGCTTCCCAGAGATGTTTGTGCAGTGGATAATGAAGTGTGTTACAACAGTGAACTATTCTATAGTTGTGAATGGACAGACTTCTCAGAGTTTTGAAGCAGCAAAAGGCCTGAGACAAGGGGATCCAATGTCACCCTTCCTGTTTGCCATAGCAATGGAGTACTTGAGTAGACTTCTTAAGGGGCTTAAAGAGGAGAAAAAGTTCAAATATCATCCTAAGTGTTCTAA
>NC_028640.1:44015534-44020354 GCF_001406875.1 Solanum pennellii | reverse complement strand
AATAATAATAATAATAATAATAATAACAACAACAACAACAACAACAACAACAACAATAATAATAATAATAATAGTTATAATAATAATAATAATAATAATAATAATAATAGTAATAATAATAATAATATTAATAATAATAATAATAATAACAATAATAATAATAATAATAACAATAATAATAATTTTTTTACATTATAATTAAGGAAGGTGTTTAATTATTATTGCATTATCATTATAATTATAATTCTACTTCTATAAACAAAAAATTATAAATAATTTAACACCTTCCATATTTTAAATAGCCAATTTCATATTTTGTCTTTACAATCTTTTTCCTTCTACTTCAAATAGTAAAAAAAGACAAATTATTATGTTCTTTCCATATCTTAAATTTCCAAGTTTTCTATGGCAAAAATTTTAATTCTATATACAAAAAAAGGACAAATAACTCTCCATTTTTTTATGGCAATGTTTTTAACAAATCATATGAAATTAGGCTTACAATCCTCTACAAATACCCAAGTTCTAACATTTCATTTTCATCACATTTCACATAGAGTAGCATCACCCCATTAAAGGTCATTATATTTTGTTTTTATCACATTTTACATAGAGTAGCATCACCTCCACTGAGGCAATTAGTTTAATTATTTCCTTTTGCTTATTATATTTTTTAACATTAATGTTTCTATATAGGTCAGTAAAATATCTCTATATTTGCACTGTACATGTGCTCTTCTTGGGGATGTTATGGAGAACATTAAAAATATGCACCTAAAAAAGTTTGATTGTTATTTGTGAATTGTTCTTATAAAAATGATTGTCATAGAGATATCTAACTATATCAAATAAAGAAGAATCTATTTTTCTTGGTCTAGTTAATAAATAACAACGATAATTGTTCGATTTTATGATGATGATGTTTATAGGATTGCGAATTTTTTTTATAGATTTGAAGAATGTGAGACACTACCTGAAAAAATTTGATGCTCAAGTGCAAGATGCTAGATTAAGAAGCAAGGATGAATAGTATATCATGTCGCATTTATGCTTCGATTCCTCTTATATGGTGTCACACATACTATAACATCATGCAAAGCTTTACGTCTTGTCAATGTCATCATTAGACAACGACGTTGTTTCTCCTGTTATCTAATCACTTAACCAAGCTTTCTTTAGTTAATATAGTAAGACCTCTCTATGACACTTATTATTCCAAAAATATTTACACATAAATTTTGCAAATACTATAACCCCAAATATGAATCCCTGTCCCAATCTAATGAAGGACCCAACCCCAGCCCTAGCCCAAACAACGATCTATAGAAATTCTTATAACGTTCCTACATGGAAGAAGATAAAACTAAAGATACTTATGATAAAAGAAGTTTCATAATTAAAGGTTAAATTTAATTTCATGTTAAAGTCTTTTTAAGTTTAGTTTTTGTAATTCTTTATTTATGGCCTTCACAAATAGTGAAAGATCGATGTATACATCTCAATTTTGCTTGTGGGATAACATCAAGTGGGTATTCTGACATGAAAATATATTTTTAAAAAATCACTTTATTTTGAAATTCAAAGTTGGAGTTGAGTTGTTTTTGACAAAAAATTTTGCATAGATATTTTAGAATTTTAATGTATTTTTTTTAAATATAATTTGTATTTCCAATTTTTAAAAACCTAGAAAATCACAAAACTTAGACTAATTCACCTCAAGCATACAATCAAATTTGATCTGTAAAGTAATATTTCAAAATCGATAATCACATAATATTATCCTATGTAAAAAAATATACTTTATAACATGCAGTAACACCACTGATATTTTCCTTCCAAATAAGGGCGTGTTCAATATGAAGAAATATTTTTCAGTCTTTTCAGGTTCAATTGGCAATATGTTTTGGAAAATTAGTGATTAATATTATGAGTAAGCATAGTTAAATATTTACACAAGCAGATGTCATTGTTTATTGAATCCTACAGATGTGCTCCTTAGAGTTTGTTGTGTTTGCCTATCGAGTGACATATATACTATATAGTTCGAATGTGTCTGTATATTTTATACTAACATAAAATATTTGAATGAACTGTCGATATAAAGGTAGTAAGTGTAGTAGTTCAATTATCGTCAAAATTGGTTGTCCTAATCAGTTGTTGTTTCACAGAGATTTGACTATAAAAATTAATCTTTTTCTTATTTTTTTTGTTTTTTATCCAGTAATTAATTTATCGCAAAAATGACATTTTCAGATGATGACAGCAATAGAAGGCGGTAGATTTTCACAGAATGCGAGAGTTTGAGACATTATTTTAGAAACATCAATGCAATGATACAAGATACTTAGATTACGCGATAAGATAAAAATGGTAAATTTAGTGATAAAAAGACGTAATTCCTATTTAAGGAAGAGACTAAGCTAAAAAATGATTGGAGACTTATTACAACACCTTTGATAATTTAGTTTCTTCCTTTTGGGAAGATTATAAGAATTTTAATGTTGTTGGGAGAAAGAAATTATATTATGTGCAAGAGAATAAATTTATTCTGTCTAGATTTTAAATCCTATACCTATATGATGTGTTGAAGTATGTCTATATTTTTCATTTTTTTCTAATAATTGTCTTCACAAGATAGATATAAGATTTGTGTACGCACAATTGTACTTCTAAATTCCACTTTTTTTTTTGTTAGGCGTATGAGAAGGGGATATTGAGAAGGGAATTAGAAGGTGAACATTTTCCTGTTGTATTATTTGAGTATAGATTTTTAACTTAATTATTTAAAAAATATAAACATGTTTATTTGTATGGGAGGCACTTTATGTGGGATTAGTGAAAATACTTTTAACATACTATTGTTTTAATTGCTTTAGTTGGATTCACACGATTTTTTAGGCCTTATATTATTGAAATATTTTTACATATTATAATATGTATGTTTTTTTAACTTTTACCAATATAGAATTAATAATATGCTCCTACCTAACTATATCCCTTTCGAACTAATTAAGTTCTATGTGTACATTACTCATTACTTTATGACTTATATATAGATTAATAAATTGTGCGCCATCCAAATCATATGAATATTAAAGATTACCAAAGCATGCTACAGACTGTTTTTTTCTTTATGCTTCTCCAAAATTTGACGTATAAACTGATCTATAAATGAGAAAAGGCACTAATCTGGGTTCCACATTGTCACTCCACAATCTTCTTATTCACTTTATCAAATCGTTAGTCATGATATCAATTATTGGAATAAAATAATATAATGATATTCTTAATGTTAAGATATAATATGATTATTTATTTGGATCGAGCTACCCACACAATTTCTCTAAAATATTTCACACCATCGATCATTTTTGTTTGGTTTTATGTACTATCAATTTGGCATATCAAACTGAAGAACATACATCAAATTGAATATAGCTAACAACTTGTTTCTGCTTCTATTTAACAAGATAACCATTTATAGGGGATGCTCTACCAACTGATTTAATAGCCCATCGTGTAAGCCTCCTACATGTCTTAACAAGCAATAGTGCAATAGCACTGATAGCCAAAGTACTCCCCACCGAGACCGCCTTCATAGTAACGACAAACATCGTTGTAAAAATCTGGACATAGGGTGACATGTGAGCTAGGAACTTGGCCCCAATTTATTTCCTTAACGCACATCTCTGCTCATTATCGCAGGCTTTTAAAAAAAAATATGACACACATTAAAATAATGTATAACAAATAGTTAACCTCTTTTTAGATTAAGAGGTTCATGTATTATATATCGATGAATGGAATGAATTTCGCATCGCTGAAAGATGAAAACTATCGATTTCTAATAAGATTTGGATAATTCTTCTCATTTTTAGCCATCTTTAAGGGTGTGAACTGAGGTCAGATCTAATTCAAAATGATGTTAAAGTCAAGTCTGATTTGTTGGTTACAACCATGAGAAGTATGAAAATGGCTAGAAATAAATTGTTGTACAAGAACACCATCATATTTTGTAGAGAGAGATACTCATTCACGTAAGATTTTGTGTGCTATGGATATGAGTAGTTAGAAAATTATTTCTTAGGAATATTCGAAACTCTAGTGCATTTGCTATTTTAGGGTCCATGTATTACGCTTAGTAGCTGATCTAATACTCTTATTAACGAGATTTAAAATTTGAAGCTGTAAGTACGTGATTTAGTCAAAGGAAGTTCAATGTCTACTAATATATATGTTTATATATACATTAAAACATAATTTTATCTATATATAAATAATATATATTTCGGAGTTCATCCTGACTATAATTTTGCCCCGACCCTAGTGCACTATTATTTCATTATGAAATAAAGGAATTGATGATAAAAACATATAAGAAGTATCACTATTTTTGTGAATTTTGTACCTGCACTATAATGTGTCTGTCTGTATTTCTTATTTGAACGATCTCATCAATTATTAATCAAAATACATGTTGAATTCAAATCTGATTAGATCAAGCATTTTATTACAATGGCAAAAAATGTGTGACAACTTAGGGTGTGTTTGGTATGGAGGAAAATGTTTTCCATAGAAAATGTTTTCCTAGAAATGATTTCCTGAAAAACAAGTAAATTTTAGACTTATTTTTTCATGTTTGGTTGGTGAGTAGAAAATATTTTTCGGAAATGATTTTTAGTGTTTGATTTATGAATGAAAAATATTTTTCAGAGACATCTTTTAGTTTTACTAGAGTAAAAAATAATTTATGACATTGAAATTATTTTTTAAAATCAAAATTATTATTTTTGGGGTGGTGGTGGGGGTAGTGGATGGGG
>NC_028640.1:44012376-44015071 GCF_001406875.1 Solanum pennellii | reverse complement strand
GGGGTAGGAGTTTAAAAATAAAAAATTAAAGTTGAAAATATTTTTAAAAAGCAAAATTAATTTTTTGGAGAGGGGGCGGGGGGTGGGGCCGGTGGGGGGAAGGTCAAGAATCAGGTTAAAAAATAAAAATTTTGAAATTGAAAATATTTTTTTAAAAATTGATGTTTTTCCCAAAAAAAATGTAATTTGAAATTGGAGGAGAATTATGGAAAATGTTTTCCTTAATTTTTGAAGGAAAATCGTTTTCCTTAATTTTGAGAAAAATGAGTTGATTTGGAAAACATTTTCCAAAACTTTTGTCCCAACCAAATATGAGAAAATTGAAAAACATTTTCTAGAAAATGTTTTCCTGCATACTAAACACACTCTTAATTTACTCAAATTTTTATCCACGTGGTCATACTGACTCATTAGTCTCATATGTGTTTTGATGATAGATTAGATAGAGAACACATTATGTAACCTTTCAATTAAAAAGCTAGAAAGCAAATAATACATCTAGTATTTTTGTTTTTACCATTATCTCTTACTTCATTAATTAGTCAACTTTTGATCCTTGTATTCTAATTTCATCAAGTTGTATTTTTAAATCGGCAGGAAAAAAAGATGGATTAAAAAGATTCTCAGTATTTGACCCTCAAAATAATTACTCGTAAGTACTATTTAGTAATTCGAGTGGATACTAATACAACTAAATAATTTTATATAATAACTAAAATTGCTGGCAATATGGGTGAAAAATAGATTGAATTTTTTACCAAATTAAGTCATTATATAAAGCAATTTATCAAAATAATATGGTTTATAAAATTCTTATAAAACTAGTATGAACGTATTTCACAGTAACATTTTATGATATATTTCATTTTTAAAAAACTGATGGCGTTAGGTTGATATACGTTACTGTAAGTAACGTTTTACTCCTAAAACGTTACTGTGAATAATGTTTTAGGAGTAAAACGTTACTGTGAATAACGTTTTAGGAGTTTAAGCTTCAAAAAAAGGGAGATGGTAGATGGAAAAATGGAGAAGAAGAAGAAGAGAAAATAAAATAAAAAATTAGCTAAATTTAGTCTTTCACACTCTATCGTTGAGTATATCATACTCACTATGACATGTCAGCAAAAAGTGTCATGATGACACAACATAACCCTACATGAGGTGTCTAAAATGAACATCACCAGTTGAAGTGCCTGAGTGCCGACTTTAGGGGCCACGAAGGGTTTGACCTTTATTTAACATTAACAAAGACTCGTATTTTTTTCCAATTCATGTGACCCACTTGAAATAAATTTATATAATTCACAAAATTTATTTCAAAATATTAATAATAAAAATATAAAGTGAAAATAGTCTGAGATATTAAAAAGTAGAGCCGTCAATATGGGCTAGGCTCGTTGGGCCGGCCTGACCTAACCCGGGATTTAATAGGGTTGGGCTAAGATTTTTCGAGCCAATTTCAGAAAAGGACTTTTTAGCGCGGTCTGAATAAGTCTGTTGATTTGATGGGCTTGAGAAATATAGGTAGGGTCGGCCCGTGGGCCAATAATAATTGATTAAAAAATATAATATAATATTAAAATTTCAAATTAAAGAGAGTCCAAATTCAAAATAATTAAGTTAATATTTTTATTTATATATTTATACTTTTACTTGAAAAAAAAACTTAATAAATAGAGATAATTTCAGAGACCTCCCTCCAGGCTTCGCTCTATAACACTCACCTTCCCTGTGGGTTTACGATATTGCGTCTACCTCCCTTATTTTCATTTTCTTTCAACCATTCTTTAAACATATTTAAATAAATATAAATTAATTTAGATTTGATAAATTTACCCTTATATATGAATGTTTAAATCTAATTTTCAATGATTTACCTTTATTCGTCAGATCATGTTTCTTCTTCGCTTGTGTAAATATTTAAGTAGAACAAAATCTTATCGTTCTTATCGAATTTCTTTCTTAGGAAGTTCAATTTTTTCTTCTATTTGAAGAAATTGTTGCCGGAAAATAATGGGTTATTGTGGGAAATTTTTTTACGTGAATTGATAAAGGTGAAATAGAGATAAAGAGTTAATATTTGGTGAAAATGTGGGTCAGCTTAGTTGAAGACATTGATCTTTGTTAGATTAATAAAACATGTCTTTGTGTTAATTTAATTTTAAATGTTATAAATCCATTAAATAAGTGGATAGTCCATAAAGTTAGTACATGAACAACCATTCATATTCACTAGGTTACATGAACCTTTTTGGATAAGTATGTATCTATTTATTATGATACTTAATATGGTGACCTTTGGAATGGTTTCTCACTCTATAAATAGGGTTGTTCATTCACTATTGTAATATATACATATGAAACTTATATATACTTGAATAAAAGAAAGTCTTCTCCTACATCTATTTCTCTTGTCTTCTTCTTATAATCTTGATTTTACAACACGTTATCAGCACGAGTCTCTACCAGTTCAAGTAAAGACTTTCAAAGCCTCGGAGGTAAGAATTTCCTTTATTTTTAAATAATGTCTAATCTTTCTAAACTTGAATTTCTTGCTCTAGACATATCGGGAAAAAGCTATCTATCATGGGCACTCGATGCAGAAATTCATCTTAATGCGATGGGTCTAGCAGACACCATCCAAGAAAATAATCAAGCATCGAATCAAAACCGTGCTAAGGCGATGATATTTCTC
>NC_028640.1:43994711-44007902 GCF_001406875.1 Solanum pennellii | reverse complement strand
TTAAAAGGAGGCTTTATAAAAGGAGATAGAACGAAACACATTTCACCAAAATTATTCTTCACACATGATCTCCAGAAGAATGGTGATATTGATGTGCGACAAATTCGTTCGAGTGATAATCCAGCAGATTTATTTACTAAATCTTTACCGGCCTCAACTCTTGAGAAGATGGTTCACAAAATTGGAATGCGGAAACTTAACCATCTGAATCGTGGTTTTTATCAGGGGGAGTAAAATACGCACTGTACTCTTTTTTCCTTAATCTAGGTTTTGTCCCATTGGGTTTTCCTAGAAAGGTTTTTAATGAGGCAGCAAATAATGCGTATCAAAAGATATGTGTACTCTTTTTCATTCACTAGAAATTTTTCCCACAGGGTTTTTTTCTAGTAAGGTTTAAACGAGGCACAATATCTATGGACATCCAAGGGGGAGTGTTATAAATCCATTAAATAAGTGGATAGTCCATAAAGTTAGTACATGAACAACCATTCATATTCACTAGGTTACATGAACCTTTTTGGATAAGTATGTATCTATTTATTATGATACTTAATATGGTGACCTTTGGAATGATTTCTCCCTCTATAAATAGGGTTGTTCATTCACTATTGTAATATATACATATGAAACTTATATATACTTGAATAAAAGAAAGTCTTCTCCTACATCTATTTCTCTTGTCTTCTTCTTATAATCTTGATTTTACAACATTAAAGTATTTGTTAAATGAGTTATTTTTTATATAATATTTATTTAGAAGAAATTTATATAAAAAAGAATAAAATTGTCAAATCTATATTAATTTATATTTATTTTAAATAGGTTTAAAGAATGGTTAAAATTAAATGAAAATAAGGGAGGTAGACGTAATATCGTAAACCAAAGGAGAGGTGAGTGTTATAGAGAGAAACATGGAGGTCTCTGAAATTCTCCCTATAAATATTATAAAAATAATTTTATTTTGATTTGATTAACAAGTACTAACATTAACATCATGTAATGTTGTTTTGTCGATATTTATGATAATATTTTAAATTATAATTTAAAATTTAATTTAATAATTATAAAAAAATATAATTTTTTTAAAAAAAAGTGGGCTGACCCGTCAAGCTTGTAGCCCATGTACTTGTAGGTTGGGCCGACCATTTTCTGGCCCACGCCAAAAATTGGCTAGCCCAGCCTGACCCGTAAAATGTCAAAGCCTGTATGGGTTAGCCCGGATTGGGTGGGCTAACCCATATTGACAGCTCTATTAAAAAGTGTATAAATTTATGGATGTCAATGATTTAAAAAATAACGATTTAACGAGCAATTAAATTTTACCGAATCAATTATATGAATCTTGTTATAAAAATAAAATAAAAGACTTATATAAATTTATAATGGTGCTCAAATAACTAGGTAACATTTAAATTTTATAAAAATAAATCAAAAAAATTAAAGCATAATAAATATTTATTATGTATCAAGTTTGAATAAAAATATTTAGGGTTGAGAACGATGAAAATGGCTATAAGTCAACATATATAATTCAAACCTAAATATCAACTCCAAATTATAACTTATTATGTTGCTCTTATATTGAAACTCGATTGATTAGTTCTTATAACATATTGAATAACTAGCTAGTTTGTTGTGTTTGTTTCAAGTGATATATATACTATATAATTTGAATATTTCATTAGATTCAATATTAAGATAAAATATTTAAATTAATAGTTGATATAAATATAGTAAATATAGCAATTTTCAGCTTTCTTTTGACTTGAAGTCCTGAGCTAGTACTAAAAATAGGTTATATTGTGGGGGTTAAACTTATAATTTGCGTTGGTTAAAATTCTACTGTATTTTCTACTCTAAATTAACGTAAAAATATACTGTCACAACTAGCTAGACACATTTGCAAATTATAAGTATGTCATGTTTGTTTTTTAAGTCATGATAAATTGTTTGATGATAGTTTTAAGTAGTAAACTCTTACACAAGACAATTTAGGTATAGAACTCCAAAAATCAGGACACTGTAAATTTAGTCTTGATGGTTATTTTTTCATATTCTGTTTCTTCAACACAAAGTTAATAAAAGTAATGATAGATAATGTTTGTTGAATAATTGGTGAACAAAATAAATATGATAATATCTAAATTGGTGACTTTCATGTATTTGACTGAAAATTTTGAATTTTTAATTATTTTCTTCATAAATAAGGGTAATTTAGAGTTTTCCCCTAGATTCAACATTGTAACGCTAATTTATTTTGTGGCTTACAATGTCAAGACCATAATCCCTTATAAATACTCAGAGGCTAAACATAAAAATCAATTTTTTAAAAAAACTAAGCTATTATCATGAATTGTTATCATAGAGAAGTTGGCTGTAAAAACTAATAATTTTCTTATTTTTTTGTTTGTTGTCCAGTGACTAACATACGATAAAAATGGCATGGTCATCTGATGATAACAGTGATAGGAAGCGCGAGATTTGTACGGAGTTGGAGAATTTGAGACATCATTTGAGGGATATTGATACCCAGATACAACAGGCTAGATTAATAGGCAGGGCTGGAGTGTTGGCTTTATTGATAACAAGACGCGAGATTGTTTACTTGAAGAGAGAAGCTGAACTTGAAAATGAACTTGAGAATAAGTATAGCATCTTTTATCGTAGGTACCTTTGATTGATGACTTATATTCTTCCTTATAGGAAGATTATTAGAATTATCATGTTGTTGGTTGATTGTTGTCAGGAAAATAAGATTATAATATACACAAGATGATAAATTTTATTCTCTCTAAATGTGAAATCCCAAACCTTAATGTTCTGTTTGCGTTAAAAGATATGTATTATTTCGTTTTTTAACAATTGTCTTCACAAAGTAGAGATAAAATTTATATACACAGTGTCCCGCTTTCAGGATCTAGTTTCTTCTTTTACTATATGCTAGCTTTCAAGAGAATCGCTAGCAACTGCTCTGGCTTTCACAATTATGTTGCATAGTTCATATTCTTAAAGTAAAATAATTTCTTTTTAACTTTGAAATACGCATGAGATTTTTTTAAAAATAAAATCTATATATTGAAAATTAAGTCAAAATAAAATAATTACAATACTTGATAATTTAAGGACTAAAAAAGACTTAGAAAGTAAATTATGGTAGAAAAAAACTTAATTGAATCTCAAAAATTTAAAAATTGAGACATAAATTAAGTCAAAATTAAGTATTATACAAACCTTAATTTATTCAGGACTACATAATTAATGAGTTTGTTAATATAATGTATTGTAGTTATGATATGTAATAATCCCTCATTAACATCTTGGTTATAATGGTTATATATATATACACACTAGACAGGTCATGGCTCGTGCTAGGCACGGGCCCAACATAATGAGTGTGAATTATCTACTAAGCCTTTGATGAATGAAATATATTTGGGTTTCTCTTCAATATTCAAGCATAAAGGACAAAAGCATGTTCATATAAACAACAATTGAAGTTCTCACATGAACACTATCATAATTGCATGCTAAATAATCAATTAGTAAATAGAACTGAAAGATACAAGGACCATGCAATTGCCAATCTACCAGCATATAGAATAATCTTTGATTTAGGTACAGAATCATCGATCTAATCTCCCGAAGATCTGATATTTGGACAACCATTGATGTACAAAAATCTGACAAATGACATTTCATTTATAAGAATTAAGCAGCAGCCTGCTAAACCAGCAAAAACATGAAAGATATATAGAGCATAGTATTGATAGAAGCTCATAATTTTGTATCAACTTCAACTAAAGAGGACCACTTGGTGTTCAACTCGATGTTCAATATAAATAGCTACAAAGACGCACAAAAAAAGAATATACTGCTTAAAACAAACCACATCATTCTTCATAGAAACAAAAATTATTTATTAATGAGATAAAAAGGTAGTAGTCGTCGAACAGCTAGCATCCTACTTGTAGAAGGATAAATCGATCAACTCCACATTAACACGAACTTGATTTATAAAAGTTATAGTTATGAGTATAGCAACCATATGTTCAAAAAATAACTTCAAACTTAAATATAAAAATGTGAAATGTTATCAAAATACCATCTACAACACACTACACAACTTTAACCATTTCCAATTTTGTCATCCTTTTATTCTTCTGATTTTTCTCTTCTCTTATCCTTCATTTCGGGGTCTTCTTTGAAACGTTATAAGATATATTTTTTCTGCAGAACCTTCTAGATTTGAACTTCATTTGAATAACCAGAACATCAAACAAAAAATAATGTATAAATGGGAGGGAGGAAGGGGGTTGCCTTGTGTGAAGGTTAGGCTAATTCTAGCTAATATGTAAATTTAATTTTTTACTTTTTATAAATAGTTTCAGACATCAAAAACTCTACCAGGTAATGAAGGCAATTATATGAACAACAATGTTCATAAAGATCTACTCTTGTAATATACTATGATTTTTTTCTCAATTAAAAATATTAGTACATTAAAAGAAGCATCATTAAGCATAGGTTTATGACTCACTATATTATTCTCTATCCCAAATCAAGATCCCTTTGATTTGACTAATTTATATAGTTACAAGAAGTCACTCATTGTTTTTACATGTATATTGCATATTAAAGGGAATCTTCATATTTATGAGTTGCGTCGGTGATAATTTCCCGATCCTAAGGACAACGAAAAGATAAGTAGACTTTCCTCAATGAAAACTTTCAAAAAATACTACTAAAGAATCAAGAGTAGAGCTTCACTAATGAAGAAGCTCAATTTCAAAAAGAAAATAGTACGTGAAAATAATAGCAGTGTCATTCTGAAATATCTCAAGGGGCTTCTCATAATCTTAAGAGAGGGAACATTTTCAAGACCCTGCACCAATTACTCATAGCTCTTTGTCTCTATCGTCGCTACTAACTTCCCTAAAACAACAGTAACCTTAAGAAATATAACTTTCAGGAACACGCGCCCAACAGTAAAAGAACATAGACGAAACACGCGCCGAACATCAAAGGAACATAACTTTCAGGAAAGTTGGTGCGACATGTTAAAAGGCCGGCGTTCCACATGACTGTGAAGGTCCTATCATTATATTTCAATGAAGAAGTTGGTGATATATACATGTGAGAAAGCAATAGCATCTACACTAAACATTACAAAAAATAATAAAACAAATAGATAGAACTTTTTTATGAATAAACATGTCTAATATCACTGTTATAGCAGTGATACGGAAAAACATGTTATGAATGATCTTTCATTATTAAATATACTTGGAATGGAATGATAACATGCTTAATTGGCTTGCTAAACAATTTAGCATAACCATCTTTAGTCTTCACTTCTATATAAGACTTATACTTTTTTTATTTAGGATACCAAAGATCTTCAAAAATCACATGCCCCACAATATTATTTTATTATTTTCACATAAAAAATTTACTTCTTAGTTAATAACATACTTATTTTCGATGAGACTTTTAATAAAACGTTCTAGGTTAAGACTTACCATATTCCCTTGCTTCCCCCTACCTTAGACTTTCTACTCAAATTAGAGAAGTCTCCTAAAAGAGTAACATATTTAATGGTTTCATTGTCGAGTTGCGAAATAAATGTCACCAACATGATTTCATCTGATGGTTGAAAGAAAACTCCAGGTACCTATAATAAAGTCTTTTAAACTTCACCACAAGCTCTTAAAAATAAGTGTCAAGCTCAACAAAAGGAACACAAAATTATGTATCCATTCAAAAGTACTTACCTTGCACCAAAGTTCACTTCCAACTAAGATGATTTCTTTAGTTAACATATTCAGAGGATGAGTCATTTTTACATCCGAAATCTAACAGGAGTGATTAAACTATAATAGAATTTTATATTCATAAGTTCCTTGAAGACGCTCTCAACTATTAAGAAGCTGCTGGAACTTTAATGTCATCTTTTAAAGCATTATCATAAGAATTGTTTTGTACGCTTGCCCATAAAGATTTGTATACATCAACTTCCTAGGAAAAGTACAATAATTCAACATATCATTTTTCAGAGGGCTATATCATTATGGATTATCTAGCCTTTTCATTTATCTTGCAAGGTAAAGCGAGTATAGAGACCAAATAGGTGAATATAAGAAATATTTGTATGGAATCTTGAATTTATTTTCTAATGCATCATGTTTAATATTACCATTTTAGTCTAGCAGGTGAATGTTGAATAGAGAAGGAGAAAAACTGAAAATTATATATCATGTTATTTTAATTACAAACATTTCATAATGTCAAAGAGAAAATCTTCACAATCTACAAAAGGTGAAATGTCAAATCAATAAGGAAGTAAATATCTACAAAATATTACTGAACCCATGTGGTTAAAGAAAAACTCATTTGGAATAAACTAAAACAAAGTGGCAGATTGTGTTATCTGTAAATCTAAAAGAAACTGGAGATAATGATTAGTAGGAGAAAAGTATATACACAACTTTAGCAGAGGGACGCGTAACAGAATTGATCTACCTTAATTATAAAGATTTACATACACCTCCAAATTTAGTAGCACCGTTTTATCTTCAATTATAAGACATTATATGTCACGCCCGGAGCCTATATCCTAGACGTGACCGACACTCAAAGACCATTTCTGGACCCCAAGCAAATCGTTGGCCTGACTTACTTAACTCAGAGGAAGACTAAACTCAACTCAAATAAGAATAAAGTTATATTTAAAAACAAATACTTCATAAATAAATCTGGCCAAAATGGCACTTGAGTCTCAACAAGTAAAATAACTCCAAACTAAACTACTAATAGTCTACGAAGCCTCTAAACTAACTGAAGAGGGATGTTGGGACAGACCGCACAACATCCTTAAATTAAAGTACTAAAGAAAATGAAATCGATGTCCTTGGGAATGCATGGAGGCTCACCACTGACTCTGGAGCTCAATCTGGATCAACAAAGCGCTACGTGCTTCCTGGTTACCTGCGTCTGCATCATAAAACGATGCAGACCAATTGACATCAATACATTGAATGTACGAGTATGCGAGTTGGAGTGCTAAATACAATTATAAAGCTTGAAATGGAATAAGGATGAACTTACCTTGGCTCTGCTCAACTCATAAAATAACAACTCATTATAAAACAATAATGACATATGCAATGTATATTTATGTAAAACTAATAAAACAGTGTAACTCTTAGTTCATTAAAGATGTAACAATAATAAACTCAACTTTACTTATATATGAAAGTAATATAGTTTCAATAGGAGATTCTCTAACCGAAAACCATCACTTTGAGCATAAGTGATGATACAATGTATTATCTCACGTTGCCCAAGGACCATCCTATACCTCGCCTTTCGTATAGGACCTTACTTAACTTAGTGGGTCCACTAACTCTCCTTACGTGATCATCTAAAAAGTATGACCCGTCTATTCCCATGATGGCTACAAGGTTTACATGGAGAGTTGAGTTAATATGAACTCACATCCCCAAATCGGTGCTCAATACTACTCCCAAAATGTACTTTAGCTCATACTTTTGATAAAACATGCTTCCTTTGGGTTGAGATAATTTACTGAACTCTTTAGCTTTTGAAAAGCTCTTTCTTTTTGGAATCAATTTTCCCCTTTTAGTTCAGAACTCTTTGGAACTCTTAATTCCCTTTTAACTTAAATGTGAAACATTTATAAACCTTTATGGAATACTTAGTTCCCTTACAACTTTTGAGGAATGAACTCATCTCTTGCTCTTTACTTAACTTGAAACTTAACTCTTAGGGATTAGTTAGTTCTCTTATAGCTTTTGAGAATTTAACTCAACTCTTTACTCTTTCATGACTTGAACTCTAAGTCTTTAAAACAAAGTGAAAACTTTTGTGAAATACTTTAGAAAACTTTAGAAACTTTACTTTGACTAGCCTCCTAACTTTTAAGCTTGACTCTTAACCTCTTTGACTTTGATATTAACTTACCTTGAATTGGATTATGAATTCAAGGATCATGATCTCATGTTTTGGGGTGGTTTCATGATGTTTTGATGTACTTTAGAGTGTTGGAATCGACTAGGGATGAAAGGTACATCACTTAGGAACTAGTACGAAGAGATAGGGAAAGAACGGGGTCTCCAGGGGGTCGTGGCGCTCTAGGAGGCGTGGGGCGCAAGGGCCTTTCGAACATACCCTGTCTGGGCGCTCTGAGAGGCACGACGCACCAAGGCCTGTCATACAGAGCCTTTCTTAAGGGGATTTAGTAGGCGCGACACCCCAAGGTGTATCTGACGGGACCTTCGACTTTTTTTCTCCGATTTTCATCTCTCAAACTCCTAAACTTCCATGGATCCCACCCCAAACACTTAGGATCCCTAAATAAGTCATACCCAATAGTTTAGATCCAAAAACAGTCCGAAAAACTACTAGAGATCAACTACAATTCAATCAGCAAGAACTTCACAACTTTTCATCAAGAACTTTAAGATTTTCATTCAAATAACTCTAAATTGCTGTGTCGAATCAAGTTGGAGGGTGAGTGAAAGGACCCAACACCGAATGATCTCACATACCTCGATAGGGATCACTCCCTATGAAATCCATGCAACGATCTTGGCGTTCTTGAACAATTCTTGGTCTTCCTCTTTTGTTCTCCTTTTCTCCCAAACCCTAAGCGTTCTTAAATTTATAAAACTGATTTGGTACTTGTTTTTACCTGTAATATAACCTTAAAATGGATAAGGAAATACTTGGGCGAAAAGTCAATCTTGCTCTTACTAAAACCAGGATGGGACTTTTCTCAGTTCAACAACCCAACTTCCGAAAGACATTTCACCCTCACACGACATCATATTTTTGCCAACTCGGTTGCGTTGGAAAGATCCTTTCACGGAATTTACAACTATATAAATAAATCATACAAACTCCTCATGAGCTTAAAGTTATGGTGTTTGAAAATGACCAAAACTCACTTTTGAAAGCTGGATATTTTTCATATTTCCTTACTTACATCTAAAAGTGATTATTCTTGAATTCTTAGTTTATTCTTGTTACGATATGTTACATTATAGTCCGTACACAACTTTTACATTTAATGATCGATAAACAAAGATGACAATTTATTCTAACCGTGCCGAAATATAAAGGTTAAACTAACAAGAAACACGTTGAATAAAAACGCATGAAGATCCTAATTTCTTTAAGAGGATACCAATGACCAAAAATATTTATCAACGTATGCATTATTCATTCAATCCGTGCCAATTTATGAAAAAAGAAATGTACACTGAAAGGTAATCCAACTTTCACTAGCTTCTTATTTGTTTTATTTTCGTCAAGTTCCAAGATGGTTGGATTTTCAGTTCATTCAATTTAGGCAACATGAAATGAAAAATTTAAGTGTACAAAGAAGCTTTAAAACCTCTTGAAGGCTTAACAGATTACTAATGATCGAGAAAAAGAAAAATGAAGAACAGTTATAATGGTAGCAAAATGTAACTCCTGAAGGCCAGTCCCACAAAAGGGATTATATCACATACGATTCAACATTCCAAAATTATAGCAAATGCTCTGAAATAAAAATATCGACAGCACACACAATTTGATTGGACAGAGTTGAATATGAGCAAGCATAGTACTATGCCAAGACTGTCACAATAAAATTAGTGAAGATGAAGTACAGTTAAGGAGTATAATTATCTAGATCGTAGAGCTCAAATTTATGAAGTTACCTATGAAAATTAGAGAAATAATTGAGAAGATTTTTTTGATTTTGAAATTTCTACGCCCATCCCTGCATATCATGTTTTCAACCCTATTATTTCTCCTTGAATTAAATGCAAAAGACTACACATGAAAAATCAATAAATCTTAGAAACACTCGCTTCAAGAACAAAGCATAAGGAAAACTAAATTTAGAAAAACCATTTTTTTTCAAAAATAGAATATAAACTGATAAATATGAAAACAAATAGGGGAAGGAGAAAAAGAAAAAGAACCAGAAGCAAAAATATCTATTAAGCCTAAATTTAGTTCATGGAATTACTAAAACAAAAATCAAACAGATTACCAAAATTGAATGAAGAATCGAATTAGTCGAATGAAAAATCGATAAAATATGACCTAAATTCAAAATAGAAGAAGTAAAAGCAGAAATATTGATAATAAAAGAAGAAAAAAGAGGTCGTTGGAATGGAAAATTGGCAAAGTTTCATCATACATTCGTATGCCTTCAATGAAGATGAACATGAAAAATACAGTCACAATGCAGAACAATTTTTTTAAATAAAAAAATCGGACATATAAGATAAAAAGAATCAATATGTGATTTCTTTTTCCAAGTACTGGACTTTCTGCACATTATCTAATCAAATCTTCCAATGTAAAAGACAGTCAAAATATTTAGAAAAATAAACTGACAGAAAAAGGAGAAAATACGAAGATCTCTTCGACCAACCTTCTTCATGGACCAATTTCGAGCGATAGAATGCATCAATTGTTGTAGAGAAAAGAGTGAGAAGCTGAAGAAATTTGGGGAGAAAGTGAAAATCAGATGTCTCAATTAAAAAACAAGGTAATACAATTTCTTCCCAAATTGTTTTTGTAGAATTGGGGAAGTTAACTTAAATATATACAAGTGGACTTAAGTAAACAAAGAAATAAAATGGGCCCAAGTTTATGGTACAATTTTTATTACTTATAGTACAACTATTTGATGCTATGTTAGTCCTTTCCAACTCCCACTTCTCACATAAGATTCTACATTCCAAAATTATAGCAAATGCTCTGAAATAAAAATATCGACAGCCCACACAATTAGATCAATGACAGAGTTGAATATGGGAAAACATAATACTATGCCAAGACTGTCACAATCAAATTAGAGAAGATGAAGCACAATTAAGAAGTATAATTATCTAGATCGTAGAGCACAAATATATGAAGTTACCTATGAAAATTAGAGGAATAATTGAGTAGGTTTTTTTGAATTTGAAGTTTCTACACCCATCCCTGCATATCATGTTTGCAACCCTATCATTTCTCCTTGAAATAAATGCAAAGACCTACACATGAAAAATCAATAAATCTTAGAAACACTCGCATCAAGAACAAAGCATAAGGAAAACTAAATTTCAAAAACCAGATTTTTTAAAAATAGAAATATAAACTGATAAATATGGAAACAAATAGGAGAAGGAGAAAAAGAAAAAGAACCAAAAGCAAAAACATCTATTAACCCTAAATTCAGTGCATCGAATTACTAAAATAAAAGTCAAAAAGATCAGCAAAATTGAATGAAAAATCGAATTAATCGAATGAAAAATCGATAAAATATGACCTGAATTCAAAACAAAAGAAGTAAAAGCAGAAATATCGATAATAAAAGAAGAAAAAAGAGGTCGTTGGTATGGATAATTGGCAAAGTTTCATCATACATTCGTATGCCTTCAATGAAGATGAACATGAAAAATACGGTCACAATGCAGAACAATTTTTTTTTATAAAAAAATCGGACATATAAGATAAAAAGAATCAATATGTGATTTCTTTTTCTAAGTACTGGACTTTCTGCACATTATCTAATCAAATCTTCTAATGCAAAAGACAGTCAAAATATTCAGAAAAATAAACTGACAGAAAAAGGAGAAAATACGAAGATCTCTTCGACCAACCTTCTTCATGGACCAATTTCGAGCGATAGAATGCATCAATTGTTTTAGAGAAAAGAGTGAGAAGCTGAAGAAATTTGGGGAGAAAGTGAAAATCAGATGTCTCAATTAAAAAACAAGGTAATACAATTTCTTCCCAAAAAAAATTGTACAATTGGGGGAGTTAACTTAAATATATACACGTGGACTTAAGTAAACAAAGAAATAAAATGGTCCCAAGTTTATGGTACAATTTTTATTACTTATAGTACAACTACTTGATGCTATGTTAGTCCTTTCCAACTCCCACTTCTCACATAAGATTCTACATTCCAAAATTATAGCAAATGCTCTGAAATAAAAATATCGATAGCCCACACAATTAGATCAGGGACAGAGTTGAATATGGGAAAACATAATACTATGCCAAGACTCTCATAATCAAATTAGAGAAGATGAAGCACAATTAAGGATTATAATTATCCAGATCGTAGAGCACAAATATATGAAGTTACCTATGAAAATTAGAGAAATAATTGAGTAGATTTTTTGGAATTTGAAGTTACTACGCCCATCCCTGCATATCATGTTTGCAACCCTATCATTTCTCCATGAATTAAATGCAAAGACCTACACATGAAAAATCAATAAATCTTAGAAACACTCGCATCTAGAACAAAGTATAAGGAAAACTAAATTTCAAAAACAAGTTTTTTTTTAAAATAAAAATATAAATTGATAAATATGGAAACAAATAGGAGAAGGAGAAAAAAGAAAAAGAACCATAAGCAAAAACATCTATTAACCCTAAATTCAGTGCATGGAATTACTAAAACAAAAATCAAACAGAGCAGCGAAATTGAATGAAAAATCGAATTATTCGAAAGAAAAATCGATGAAATATGACCTAAATTCAAAAGAAAAGAAGTAATAGCAGAAATATTGATAATTAAAGAGGTCGCTGGTATGGAGAATTGTCAAAGTTTCATCATACATTCCTATGCCTTTCATGAATATGAACATGAAAAATACGGTCACAATGCAGAGCAATTTCTTTTTTAAAAAACTCGGACATATAAGATAAACAGAATCACTATGTGATTTCTTTTTCTAAGTACTGGACTCTCTGCACATTATCTAATCAAATCTTTCAATATAAAAGACAGTCAAAATATTCAAAAAAATAAACTGACAGAAAAAGGAGAAAATACGAAGAACTCTTCGACCAACCATCGTCATGGACCAGTTTCGAGCGATAGAATGCATCAATTGTTGTAGAGAAATGAGTGAGAAGCTGAAGAAATTTTGGGAGAAAGTGAAAATCAGATGTCTCAATTGAAAAACAAGGTAATACGATTTCTTCCCCCCCCAAAAAGGAGAATTGGGGGAGTTAACTTAAATATATACACGTGGACTTAAGTAAACAAAGAAATAAAACGGGCCCAAGTTTATGGTTCAATTTTTATTACTTATAGTACAACTATTTGATGCTATGTTAGTCCTTTCCAACTCCCACTTCTAAATAAGGATATATATATATATATATATA
>NC_028640.1:43957779-43993424 GCF_001406875.1 Solanum pennellii | reverse complement strand
ATATATATTATTGGGATATATATACTAATAATTTTTTTTAATAAAATGTGTGCTTTTTAAATTAATATGGTTGAAGGTAAATACTTTCAGTGGTTCAAAAATTTGGCTAAACAAATTATTAGTCAAACCATCAAAGTGTCTGCAGTCACATTATTTAATTAAGTGAGAGTATATATAATGTTGTTTAGTTTTAAAAGGTTCTTTTTAATTGGTTATAATACATCATTTATACAGAATAATTAAGTTGCCATGCTGTTGCGTTCATCAAAAGTTGCATATTTTTTTGGGTATTCAGGGACCAATTTACAAAACTTAGGTACTTTTTATAATTGTTCACGTGTTTAAATCCATAAATAATTTGGTGATATGAATTCTAGATTATTTATTTGTGAAACTCTTATGGAACCTTTGGCACAGAGTCGGGGAGCAGTACCTACAACTTCATCATTTTGGATATTTAGGTGATAATTTAAAAAAAAAGAAGTTATTTTATGTGTTTTTCAGGTGTGCTGGGTCATGAATATTTGGATTAGATGTCTTGTGGTCGATTTTTGTGTGAAACCTTTACGTAAACTGTTGTAGGGAGTTGGAGTAGAAATGTACAATGTGACCTTTGTCATGCCTCGAGCCTACACCTTGGACGCAACTGACACTTGAGAACCATTGCAGGTCCCATGTGAACCCTTGTCATGACTTAACTCTTAGAGGAAGACTTTATCAACATAAAATTTACTGAAATGCAATCTTAATTGAACTGTCTCAATAGAAAAACTCTGAATATTTTAGAAATAAACATTCAACTAGTCAAAATGGTAACTCAATTCTCAGAAATCTATAAATGAAATGAACATGACCTGTGAACTATATATGTCTATATATCCATGATACTCTAAATACAATCAGGGATGCCAGGAAAAGACCCTGATCATCCTAACAAAACTGAATAACAAAACATAATAAAGGGAACCTCCAGAAGCAAAGAGACACACAAAATTAGTATGGAACTAAAATGGATCGATGAAGCGTTGGATGCTAATCTTGGTTATATGTATCTATATCATAAAAGATGTAGGCCAAATGATATAAGTATAAAATGTACAAGCATTGAAGGGGAAGCCTAAAACAAGATATAAACTTGAACTATAATTAAAGCAACAACTTACATCGTCTAAACTCACTCAACTCATTACGATATAAAGCAGTGATAAAGATACAATAAAAAGAAAAGCTTATAAAATTGTAGACAGAAACTCAATGCATTTCAACATACAATATAACTCAGATTGTATGTATAAAGATACATAATAAGTATGTGGGAGAGCTATGTGATGATACAACGTCTACCCCACACAACTAGAAATGTCTTATACTTTGTCAGTGTATAGAACCTACTACTAAGTGGATCCACTAGTCTATGCTAAAAAGCATTATGGAATCAGCTAAAAGTTTAACCCTTTTTACCCACGTTTGCTACATGGTTTATCAGGGCTGTGAGTTGTATGAATTCTCCCCCATATCGTTGCTCAATACTACTCCCAGAATATACTAGCTCATACGTTTATATAAAAATAAACTCTTTTTGTGGTTTGACATTATTACTGGTAAATCCTTCTCTTAAAAGAGATGGTACATAGAACTTCTCATGAAAACATTTTTTGAAATTGGTGTTTCCTCTCTTCCTAAATGTAAATACATTTGTTGTTGGGAATACTTATTTCCATATATCATTTTAATGAAAATGAACTCAACTTTACTTTCCCTCAATCTCGAATCGTCAAGTCATAAAACAAGTTAAAATGATTTGTAAATTACTTCTTACACTGAGTTGAAGAACTCTCAAAACTTGATTCTTACTCGTTTTTCGAACCTAATTCGCCTAGAATCGAATGGTTTCTTTCCAATCAATTAGATTTGAATAGTCAACTTATGAACAAAATAATATTCTACAAACCACCCTCAATTGACAAACTTTTATCTCAAGAATTCACCAAACACATCCTAATTCAAGAACGGAAACTACAATGTCAAGAAACAAATGAAGAACTCAAATTCTTCAACTTCAAGAATGAAACATCGCTGAAAAAAAAACGTGATTGGCTTGTGGGTTATCGAAACCAACACTATGAGAAATTTACATTCCTCTTAGGGATCAAACCCTTGGCGAAACAACCTATGATTTCACAAGAAACTTTATGAACCCCTTGACTTTTCTCCTCTTTTCTCTTCTTAAATTCATTTTTAGAACTATAGCATAATTTAGGATTGTGTAAACATAACCAAATCAATTTATAACCCTAATAAATTATTTAGATCTGTTAGGGTATGGAAAAGACCACAATACCCCTCTTAAATCCTGGCAAGTTTCCTTAAATAGAAAGCCCGACTTCAAACAGTTGTATCTCCTTCATACGAGCTAGAAGATTAGCAAACTTGGTGGCGTTAGTAAGGCTCGAAGATTAGCAAACTTGGTGGTGTTACTAAGAGGATTTCAATACCTTTCATTTGATATTTTATGGGTCACCTAAATCATCTTGTATTGAAAGTTATGGTCGTTTCATGTTGACCCAAAACTCATATAAAGCATAACTTGCAAAATCTTCCAATTTATACTGTTTCCAAAATAGTTCTTTCTAATTCTAATTCTTTCAAATACCTAGGTGTTACAACAACTTTTAGAGTCTTTTTGAATATTAAAGGTCAAATTTACAGGAATTAGACAATTTTTTCTATTTATCGTGCTTGTTGGCCCATGAATATTTTTGGTGATATGGCTTCAGGACGATTTCTATGCGTAACATTTTGGGAACCATCTGTACGGAACTGGTATAACAATATAATTTTTCATCATTTTGAGAGTTATTTTTGGACATTTATGGGCAATTTAAAGAAAAAAAACAACATTTTTAGTTTTTTGTATGTAACTGATGAATAGTTTGGTGATATGACTCTAGGTGATTTCTTTATAAATCCTTTACAGAACCCTTAGTAGGGTGTTGGGGAGAAGTCTCACCATTTATAGAGTTATGTTTTGGCATTTAAGGGTCAACATACTAGAATTAGGTGATTTTTTCTTAAAATTAATTTTTCACATGTGTTAGCCCATAAATATTTTGGTCAAGCCCCGATCCTACACCTTGGGCGAAACTGACACTCAAGAATCATAGGTGGTCCAAAGCGAACCCTTGGTCTGACTTACTTACTCAATGAAAGACTTAACTTAATAGGATAAACTTCAAAAAGAGACATAGAATGTTATAGAGAATGCATTCAACTAGCCACTACGGCAAACTCAGTCTCAACAAAAGATAATGAAATGAAAAGACTAAAGAACTAACATCTGACTCTCTATGAAGCCTAAAAAATAAAGAGGGATGACATCATTAGAACCGTGATCATCCTAACAATGAAATACTGAATGCAACGTAAAAAAAGTCTTCCAGAATTCAAGAAGGCTCACCAGAGTGCTCAACTTGATGAACAAGGCACCAGATGTTGATCCTGGTTGCCTGCGTCTGCATCATAAGAGTATGCATGCCAACTCGCATCAGTACATTAAATGTACGAGTATGCGAGTTCGAATGCTAAAGATAACATAGGCTTGAAAAGAATTAAAAAAGAAACACTTACCTTGAATTTACTCAACTCCTGAGTAAATTAACTCAATATAAAGAAATAAACCATATGAAATATACAAAAATAGTTCGTTAAATAAAATGTAATTACAAACTCAACTTGACACATATTATAGAGAAATATAGTTTCTGCAAGAGTTTCTATAACCGACAACCATCACTATAAGCCTAAGTGGTGATATAATGTCTTGCCCACGCTGCCAGAACTTTCTTATACTTTGCCGTCATATAGAACACCTTAAGTAAGTGGATCCACTTGTGTATCCTAAAAAGCAGCTTAAGGGTCATATATTTATTAAGTATGATCTTTACTACCCATGATGACTACATGGTTTAGGAAGACTTGAGTTAATATGAATGCACATCCCTATATCAATGCTCAATAAAATTCCCAAAATGTTCTTAGTTTATTTGTTACAAAACAAACATTCTTTCTTTGGTTTGGGATTATAACCGAAACCTTTAGCTTAAAATATCTCTTCTAGATCGGTATTTCCCTTTGTTGTTCAAATGTGATAATATTTTCTTAACTCTTGGGAATACTTAGTTACCTTATAACTTTTGGAGAAATGAACACAACTCTATACTCTTTGTTTAACTTGAAACTTAAGTCTTATAACATAGTCAAAACATTTGTGAAAGACTTCTTGAAAATATTCTAAAAACTTCCTAGACTTGACTCATAACTTCCATTTCATTTGAATTTATTGATTCAAGGTTATGATTCATGTTTCTGGATGATTTCTATGTATTTAGAAATCATGTAGAGTAGTTAGAATCAATGGAAAGTGTTAGTACACTTTAGAAGGACCTAAACGGACTTAATGATGAAAAACTCGTGAAAAACAATAATTTTGGCGCATTCCGCGCTCGCCATGCCAACCCTAACTTACTGAGCCTCTAAAATGGGGCACCGCTGGCACGTGGGTAAACTAACCCAATGTTATAAAAGTTTCACATATCTTGTAGGATCAAATCCTTGATGAAACCCGAAGTCAATTCCTTACAAGACGACGATATCTATATATTTGTTTCCTTTCTTCTCCTTTGTCTTTTTTCCAAGATCTAGCGTGAACTTCAACTCTTCTAAACTAACTAAGATTTGAGGTTACCCAAATTAATCACCTATAAACGAATTAAAACAATTGGTAAGGAAAAGACCAAAACACCCTTCTTAAATCCGGATTGCACTTTTCTTACTCGAATAATCCAATTTCCAAAGGGCATATCTTACTCATACGAACTTGAAATTGGACAAAATTGACGATGTTAAAAAGATCATTTTTATTATATCTGGAAACACAAACTCATCTCGAGGTAGGAGATATGATCATTTGAAGTTTACTGAACTCAACTTTAACACTTAACAAATTTCCATATTTTTATATTCTTTCCAAAATAGAAAATTTTCGATTTCTAATTTTCTTTATAGTTATGGGGTGTTAAAATTTTGATAATGTGACTTTAGGATGATTTCTATGCGAAACATTTACAAAACTATTCGTAGGGAGTTGGGGAGCAATATGTAAAGTCTCAGAATTTCTATAGGCATTAATATGGACGATTATTAATTTTCTTCATAATGTATAAGAAGTGCTTCACTGCTTCACACACCATTATTGATATGAATTTCGCATTATTTAACCTTATTGATGATCTTATTGTTAATTTTATATCATGAAAACTTCTTGTATGCCTTACGAACACGATACATAGAGGCAAAAAAGCTAATATTCGGTAAACTTAACTCTCTTTGTTTGCTTTTTTTACTTTTCATATTCACTTTTGTAGTAAGTATTTATAGGTTGTTTTTATAACATAATTATACTAAAGGAATTGTTACAAAAGGAATAAAATAAAGTCAAGCTTAATATCGTAAACCACATAGATTGTTAGTGTTATAGCATCAAATCTAGGGTTTGTGGATGAAATGATCTCTTATAAAACAAAATTAGCATTTTATGATATGTATGTACTAGCACCACTAGTTTTCTTCCTGATTAAGGATGTTTAGATATGAAAGATTTTTTTCCGTACTTTTTTATGTTCAATGGACTTAAATATTTCGAAAAATATTTTTCGAATGAATTTATTTTCCTCCAATTTTATGAAAAATATTGACTTTTTAAATATTGCTCCAACTTCACCACCCACCACCTAATCTACGTAAACATGTGGACCTCTACCCCCTCAACCTACTACCACATAACGCGATCCATATTCCCCCTTCACCAATTTAGAACTCCATCTGAGATTGCCCGATTCGAGACTTGTCTGACAATTTAGGACCTGAGTCGAGATTCCACCCAGCATGATCCTAATTTGGGATCTAAAGTCCGATCTGAGACCTTCCCAGACATGGGACTGAACTTGACCTATAATTCAACCCTAAACCATGATCCAATCCTCATCCCCAACTTGAGATTCAATCCCAACATAGAGACTCAACCAAATAATGGGCAATTGTTGTGTCTCAAGGTTAGGATTAGTTCTTAAGTCACTTTTAGGGACATGGGTCTGCTACTTCATTGGGTTTGACCCCAACAATTGGGACATAGATATAGATATAGGGTCATAACATTGGTAGGTTAAATCTAAATAATATATGGATGATATTTTCTCCTTACTCACCAAACATAAAAAATAAGTAATGTAGAAAAATATTTTCCTTCACACTTGACACACTCTGAAATCTTCTTCATATAATTTATCTTCACCATCTCGTTCCTTCTACTTCTATAGGCAAAACAAATAAATATTTAAGTACCTTCCATATCTTAAATGTCCAACTTCATATAATCTGTCTTTTAAATCTTGTTCCTTCTACTTCAATAAGCAAAAAAAAAAAAAAAAAGATAAATAATTAAGTACCTTCCGTATCATAAATTTCCAAGTCTTTAATGACAAACTTTTTAATTCTATAAGCAAAAAAGGATAGATGATAAAGTTCCTTCCATATCTTAACTTTCCATGTTTTTTATGACACTTTTTTTAACAGATCATATGAAATTAGGATCACATTTTCATCACATTTCACATAGAGTAGCATCACCCCACTGAAGGTCTTAAATTTTATTTGCATCACATTTTACATAGAGTAGCATAACCCTCCCTGAGGTAACTAGTTTTATTATTTCCTTTTGCGTATTATATTTATGGAGATTAATTTTTCTATATAGTTTTAGTAGAATCTCTCTATATTTGCATTGTATGTGTGTAATTTTTTGGGAGCTATTATAGAAAACACAAGAAATTTGCTCCAAGAAAAAATTGATTATTATTCTGAATCATTGTTATAAAAATGACTTTTGTAGAGATATTTAACTATATTTATTAAAGAAAAAATCTATTTTTCTTGGTCCATTTATTAAATAACAATGAAAATGGTACCATTTTCTTATAATGATGTTGATAGGAGGCGAGATATTTTTATGGAGTTGAAGAATGTGAGGAAATATCTAAGAGAAGATGCTTAAGTGTAAGATGCTAGATGACGAGGCGACTATGTGTAATATAGTATTTCATATTTGTGCTTCAACTCCTCTTATATAGTGTCACACATTCTCAAACTTTTGGTGCACATCTTTCCCTTTTGTCAATGTCATCATCAGACAACGGCGCCATTTTACATGTTATCTAATCACTTGACCAAGCTTGCTTTAGTTAATATAGTAAGACCTTTCTCGACACTTATTACTCCAAAAACACCAAGACATAAATTTTGCAAATACTATAAACCCAAATCTGAATTCATGTTCCAATCTAATGAAGGAATCAACGCCAGCCATAGTCCTAACAACGACCTATAGAAATCCTTATAATCTTCCAACGGGGAAGAAAATAAAATCAATGATATTTATATTATAAAAGAAGTTGTATCATTAAAGGCAACTTTTTCTATCACATGTATCTTCGATTTTTATTTTCTTCTTTTTAGGAACATATTAAAAATACTATGTTGGTTGATTGTTGGGAGGAAATGAACATAATATGCACAACAGAATAAAATTTCATGTTAAACTCTTTTTAAGTTTAATTTATGTAATTTCTTTATTTATGGTCTTCACAAATAGGTGAAAGATGTGTGTATACATCTCAATTTGGTTTGTGGGATAATATCAAGTGGGTATTTTGACATGAAAATATATACAAAAATAATATTCAGTTTATTTTAAATTTCAAAGTTGCAGTTGGAGTTGGAGTTGTGTTTGACAATAATTTTTGCAAAGAACTTTTAGATTTTGAATGCATTTTTTCTAAATGTGATTTATATTTCCAATTTTTGAAAACCTAAAATATTACAAAACATGACTAATTAACCTCACGCATACAATCAAATTTGATCTATAAGAGTAATATCTCAAAATAGATAATCACATAATATCGTAGATTAAATTACACATACGAGCTACTTCAAGTAATGTTAGTGTGAGGAAAGTCTACGAAATAAGTGAAGTTATCCCATTTAACAAAAATACGTTATATCATGCAGTAACACCATTGTTTTTTCCTTCCAAAATAAGGGCCTGTTCAATATGGAGAAATATTTTTTAGTCTTTTCAAGTTCAATTAGCTACATATTTTGGAAAATTAGTAATCAATAATATGAGTAAGCATTGTAAAATATTTAAGTTCACAAATATCGTTGTTGATTGTATTCTAGATTTGTACTTCCTTAGAGTTTGTTGTGTTCGCTTAACGAGTCATATATATACTACATAGTTTGAATATTTCGTTATATTTGATACTAGAATAATATATTTGAATTAGTTGTCCATAAGGTAGTAAATGTAGTGATTTTCAATCATTATCACAATTGGCGGTCCTAATTAGTTGTTGTTTAGAGAGATTTGATTCTAAATATTAATCTTTTTTGTTTTTTATCCAGTACTTAATATATCGTAGAAATGATGTTGTCAAATAGTGATGGTGATAGAAGGCGAGATATTTGCACAGAGTTGGAGTATTTGAGACATCAATTAATAAACATCAATGTTGTGATACAGGATGCTAGAATATGGGGGAAAGACTAGAGTGGTGGATCTACTGATAATAAGACGCAATTCTTGTTTATGGGGAGAAATTGAGTTGTAAAATGAACTAAAGACTTATTATAACACGTTTAATCGTAAATACATGAAACGTCCATGATTTGGACTCATTTAGGACTTTATTTTAATAGATTTAGTGTCCTCAGATGCATATTTTGTGTCAATAGCTGATATTAATCCTTGATTTTCAGGTATTTGGCTTGAGGAACAAAGCATTGATATTATTGATTAAAAATGAACAAGGTTGCTGAAAGAACGAAGAAAAATAGGCCCGAGCATCACGTAAACAATTGGATGAGTCACCGAATGGCCACGATCTCGCCTAATCATCTAGTGTGCCAGACCCTGAAGGAGAAAATCATGTCGGGGATAGAAAGAAAAATCGGTGAGTCTCCGAACGATTCTACGACATAATGCCATAATGCCCAAAGTTACAAAACTTTAAGATGCTGAAGGCCAAAGCAAAAAGGCGATGGAATTGGGCCAAGGGCGGATCCCCGATTGGATCAGCGATCCCAACTTATTGCACTGAATGGTCCTTCACAACATACTTTTTGGTGACAATAAATACATTTTAACATTCTTAGTTTAAGAGAGGAGTTCTCATTGTAAGAATTGAATTTTCCTAGTTCAGTTTTGAGTATAGAGACAATTGTTCCTTAGCCTTGAAGACTTGAAGATTTCAATTTTAGAGAAATTCGAAGTTGGTATTGAAGATTCTTCATCTTATACCGTTGTAAATACATTATTAATCATACCTAGTTGATGGAAACATAATTTGGTAATGATTTTTATCTTTTTATGATGTTTAGGTAAAACTCGAATTCTTGGGGTGTGGTTATGAGTTTATTCAGCTGCTGGGTATTATTAATTGATAATGTAAATGTTGTTTAAAATTGATTTCATTTATTAATTTTGTCTTAAAACCAAGATTACTGATTTGATGGTCTATGGGTATTGTGTTGTCATAGGTTTAGCTCAAGAGAGTGAATCCTAAACCCTTTTCCACGCATTTAGCTCGAGAGAGTGATGAATCAAAGTGAAGGTTTTTCTTAATAGTTGCTTATAGGTGTTTGAGAGAAACCTGTTTGATTAGGTGTAATTTGTTCGAGATAAATTTTATCCCACTATGATCTAGCTTATAACTAATTTATTAGTATTCACTACTAATTGCAATTACCCATTTATCGACCTTAGACCACAATCTAATCACATCCAAAGAACCCGTCTCTAACTATGCTTTTCGCTTTGACTGATTACATAATATTTGCATTTTGCTGTTGATTCTCAAATACGTACCTTTACTTCTGGGAAGGATGCCAACCCGTTCGGTTGGTTGATATAGTGACTAACGACCGTTGGCACATAGAATTGGATAAAGTGTCCTGATACATGATGTCACGCCCATAGCCTACACCCTTAACATAGTCGGTACTCGAAGACCATTGCTGGCCTCGAGCGACCCTTGACATGACTTACTTACTCAGCAGAAACTTTAAACACAAAAGTTTATATCTCAAGGAATAACTAAAAGAAAATCACTTAGCCGAAATGGAAACTCAAGTCTTAATCGTTTACAAGTAAAATAAAAGACTAAGAGCTACTACTATCTGTCTATGAAGCCTCTAACCAAAGAGGGAAGTTGGGACATGACCCCTAATCATCCTAACAACAAAAAACTAAAAATAATAAATGAACAATAAAGTTTCCCTCCACAATGAAAGGAGGCTCACCAACTGACTTTGAGTTGCTCATTTGATCAATGATATGCCGGATGTTGAACCTAGCTACTTGTGTCTGCATCATGATACGATGCAGGCCAACTGGCATCAGTACATTGAATGTATGAGTAGTGCGAGTTTTAACGCTAAACAACAACTTAAGTTTAAAAAGAGTAAGAAGGAACACTTACCTTGACTCTACTCTACTCATGAATACTCAACTCAATATAAAGTAGTAAAACACATGCGATATATATAAAGCATAAAAAGCAACTGGAAACAATTTTAGTTCATTAAAGATAAAGCAATAACAAACTTAACTTTACTCATTTAAAGTTATATAACTTCTGAGGGAGGTTCTCTAACCGAAAACCATCACTTTGAGCCTAGTGATGGTACAATATTTATCTCATGCTGCAGAAGACCATCCTATAACTTGACATCGGTATAGGACTTTACTTAACTTAGTGGATCCATTAGCTTAAATTAAGTGCTCATCTAAAAAGTATGATCATTTAATGCCCATAATGGTTACATGATTTATGGAGACTTAAGTTATTTTGAACTCGCATCCCCATAATGGTTCTCAATAAAACTCCCAAGAATATACTTAGCTCATCTGTTTTTAAAATAATTTCTTTCTCTGGGTTGAGACAATTGCTCAACACGTAGCTTTAAAAAGCTCTCTCGGAATCAATGTTCCCTTTTATTTTTCAAAACTCTTTTGGGAAATCTTTGCTTCCTCTTATCTTAAATGTGAAAAAAATTTATAAACTGTTTGGAATACTTAGTTCCTTTACAGTATTTTCAGAATGAACTCAAAATCTTTACTCTTTACTTAACTTGAAACTTGAGTCTTAAAACAACTCTTAGGGAATACTTAGTTTCCTTATAACTTTTGAGAAATGAAGTAAACTCTTTACTCTTAACTTAACTTGAAACTTTAATCGTAAAAACAAATTTAAAACATTGCTAAAGACTCTTCAAAACCTATAAGAACGTTTCTTTTACATATGTCTTAACTTCTAGACTTGACTTTAAAATTCTTTGACTTTGATCTTAACATTCCTTGAGTTGGATATTGGATTCAGAGTTCATTATATCATGTTGATGGACGATTTTATGATGTTCAGATGTATGTTAGAGTGTTTGAAAAAACTAGGACACATGGGTATATCACTTAGGAACTAGCACGAAAGGGTGTGGAAAGAATTGGGTGAAATGGTGTCCTTGGCTCTCTTAGAGGTGTAGGACGCCAGGACCCAAATTTCAAAGGACATTTTGGGGAACTCTTGCTGGCGCGGCGCCCCAAGGCCCTATGGACAGAGATTGTCCTTTGGGGCTATGGGAGGCGCGGTGCTCCAATCCCTATACCCAGGTGTTCTTGACTTTTCTCCTCCATTTTTCATCTCTAAACCCTCTAAACTTCCATAATTCTTTCTCCAAAAATGTAGGATCAACCCGAAAACATGAATCAAATCAACAGTAGGCATTCAATAACTCAACCAACAAGAATTCGACAATGTTCTTTAGGAACTTCACATATTAATATGTAAATAACTCATCAATCACTGAATTGAAACATGTTTATGTGTGGGTGAACTGACCCAATACTAAATGATATCACATACCTTTATAAGGATCACCCCGACGAATTTCACTAGCAAAGCTTGACGTTTTTGTCGAATCTTTGACTTCTTTCTACCTTATTGATTTCATCAAGTGTAAGTAGCTACTCTATAGAAATTTCGAAAGGTTTTAATGCGTGTTTTAATCTGTTGTCACTGTTTTTTAGTCTTTCTAAGTTCATGGTTGTGCTCACTTTAAGTTTGGTTTTGTTCCATTGTTAATCACAATGATTATGTCTTGTTTCTATTTGCTGGAACAATATTCTTGTTTTAGACTATATGTCTTGAAGTGTCAAGAAGTAATTTCGTTGTTTCTCTGATGCATTTTCAAGTATAGATCAGAAACTTGAGTTCAATATTGCTTAGTTTTTTTTGCGATCACCTCGTAATATGAAGTTGTTAAACTCTCTTTGTAGTTTGAGCTACACTATATAGAAAACGAATCATATGCCTTAGAGATAGGAGATATAGGAAATAGTTTTCAAGTCTAGAAGGGTTGAGAGGGAGCAGTATCTTGTGAATGTGTTGTGCAAGAGATGGACATTACAATTATGATAAATAGGAAATTTATTCCTATAAGGAATCTATTAACAAACTAATAGTAATAGATTTTAACTTCTTTACACAGACATTACATAGTTTCTTATGATTTACAATAACAAGTAACTGTGTATGTCAAGTTTGATTGGTGACATCAAAGATACAGTATATTACCTGCTATTACTGGTAAAACTACTGATAGCGTAACATGCTTTAAATGTTAGTGTATATAACTTAAATACTTAGTAAAACAATTGTGTCTACGTCTTTAATTACTTTATTTCTTTTTATAATTTCAACTTGAGGATTATGCTTTCTCCCTTTTCTGCTAACTGTTGCTAGTGATAAAAGAATAGAAGTAGAATATTTGTTTTTGTAATATGGAAAACCTATTGAGTTTTGGATATTGTTGAAAGTGAGGCTTACTTAATCTATGTTTTAGAAGAATTAGGAGAAACATGTGCAAACTAGATGGAGAGAAAGCTTTGGATGATGCCAAATCCTGTCTTATTTGATGAGCTAGATGCAAAAGATTAGCAAACATCTAGTAACTTTCAAATTTCATTACATGTAAATTTCTTGCATACAAATTAAAAGTAAATGGAACTATAAAGACAGTCTATGGTCAAGTGTTATAAGACAGACATTTTTCTATACCATGATTTCATATGACCTAATGATCATTCATAACTTTATAGCCTTCCAAGCAACTAGTTGTATGCTCAATAGACCTATAACGTTTCAATCTTTGCTAGCTCAAACTTCTTGTGTTTCATGTTGATGAAGTTAACAGCTTCATTATCAACCTTTTCCTCACCAACTTTATGTTTCTCCTTCCTACTGACTTCAATGGTTCTGTCACGCTCCACAAAGAGGTCTTTATTTTGAGCTTCAAGGGGAGGAGATACAATGTAGTTTCCACTAACACTTTTTCTCTGTGATTTCAGTTGATCGGATGCCTTGCCCTTTAGTCTTTGTTAAACATTGGATATTCCAGTTAGTAGTGAACAAGAATAAGCCTAATGAAGAGCTTAAAATACATTTTATTCTTTTGTTATTTTTGAAGAATAAACATGTTGTAATTTGTACACTTCCAAATTTGAAACTTGTGACCATATCTGTAGGACTAGATTCTATTCAGCTTCCTAATAAAACTAGATAAAAAAGTAGTTCTACCATATAAAAAAATTGACAACATGAAACAATGTTCTTCTCTTCTTCCTATTCCTAATCATGGATAACCTCCTCACTTTTTAACTATGTTGATCGGACTCTCCAAAAATGTTGTCACACCCATCTCAGATTATCCAAAAATACACTACTTTTGGATGATTCGACATGCACTCGACAACATTTTTGAAGAGTTCTAGCAACATAGCTTTGATGTTTAAAACATAACATTGGCGATATACATTCGTAGTGACAATACTATTCTAAGTTTGTGGTGTCCTAAGAACTCATATTTTTTGACCCCTTCGAAGAAGGAAAGCATCTCACTATTATGTTCTATTAATTTTCCTCAATGAGAGATTTTAGCTACTAAGACACTATTATATCTATGTGGAAAATAAAAGTTTATGTAAATAATGTTTACTGATCTCTCAGTCTTCAGTTTGACTTTCACTAGCTAAGCCTTCTTTATCATACAAAGTGAACCAAAAATCATCTTTTAAGATAATGCATTTTCTGCTATACCATGTGGTTTTATACCTCTTTAATCTGAATTTGTCATACATACATGCATAAAGCTCACAATTCTGCTCCTTCACATGTTTTAAATCTTCCAGTTGAGGACTTATTTTTAAAAAAAAGAAATTTGGGGCTGTTCTTTGGCATTTTCCAAAGAGTTGTTCTTGGATTAGTGAAAACTCTTTCTTATTTAACAAACTCTTACTAATAACTTAATAACATCATTAAAGACCTTTACTCTTAGACCTAATGTTGAGTCTACTAGAACTAACATACATGCTGTTGGCTCGTATTCTGGTTCTTTGTCTCACACTCTTTCTATCCCTGGGTTAGAGGCATTTCTTATTAGTAACTTCCAGTACTTACTCATGATTTTCTTCTTTAAAAGTGAATTAAAAAGCTCTAATTAGATGATTGACGTTGTGTAACTTACCTAGTACTTATTTGGATATCTATTTTATGGTTTGAAGGTTGATCCACGCTGATCTTACTTATGACTTGTACCAATTCCGTGGATCAGATGAAATGATTGATAACAACATAGGGAAAGATTACCAAGCATATCATGTGCTAATGAGCTAATCATCCCATTTTGGTATATTTAGGTCAATTTATTCTCCATGTGTTTTTATGCAAACATGAATATATAACTTGTTGAATATCTTTAATTTAGAGGACACATAGTATAGATAAGATGTTAAAACTAGCTTCTCTCACTTTAAGGACATGAAGTAACTCACCAAGTATGTAAAGAAGTATAGAATTAAAATAAGTGATAAAGACAACAATTAATATTATCCATTTCCTTTATCAAATTATGTGAAAGTTTCTGCTATGTCACGATAGATGTTGGACATTATCCATATCCTTTATACAGTCAATGTCATAGTGCCAATCACCATATCATTAGTTATCTAGATAGTAATTGAGCATGCATTATTAAGAATTGATATTCTATAAACACTGTGAAGAATGATCATGTAGCTGGCTAGAATGCCTTGGTCTATACAGTAGTTAGATGACTAAAAAAATTGTAGGTCCAAATGCTTTGGTCTAGACTGTTTTGCATGACTCATGAAAAAATCCAGATTTTGTTCTTATCTAAGCTTGTAAAATCCACCGTTAACTACATTTGTAGCCTAAAAAATTTGATCATGTTTGTGTAAAAAGTTCTTTTCAAATGGATAAGCATGCAATATTTGAAAATCATGTCTCTCTATTGATTTTTTCTAGTCACCTACTTTCTGTTCTATGGATGTGGAAATACTTGGTCTCCATTGATGTGGTATTTAGTGGACTTTGTCCTTGAAAACTAGGACTGATAAGGAATTATTGCTCCACAAGCTTGTTGGCTTTAGTGGTAGTTCTAACCATGTTTTTTCTGAACACTATGGGTACTACTAGATTTAATGAAAAATCGATGCTGAAGAAACACATTATGAAGTACTTGCTGAACTTCAGAAAATGCTTTGACAGATTGTTTAGTTATATGATCTTAAGTTACTCACGATATAGTTTTTGGTGTTGAATTAGATTTTAGTATCATTTTGGTGTTGAATTAGATTCTAAATACTTTTTTGTTTTGGTGTTTTGATGTGCTTACTTGGCCGCACGGGTTAAAACATAAGAAGATATATACTCAACCTTTAATCTTTAGAAATATAGTTAATGACTGTGTAAGAGAACTAGAAAGGCAAATAAAACATATAGGATTTACATAAAAGATAAACACGCTTAGAAATCCATCATAAATAAAAGTTAAAACTTAACCAAAAGTAGAATCAGAGAATGCAAACTGATTTCAAAAACAGAGTGAGTCTTCTGTAAAACATCTAACAAAGTTCCCTCCTATGGGGAATAAAGAAGTTCTTGAGTAAATTTAGGAAGCTAATGGAGGTTTAATATCATCATTCTGATGCTTTAATTATTTCCACGTAAAATATATAATATAATGATGTTAATATGTCGTTAGCATTAGGTTTTATTTCAACCTGTCTAATTAGTGTTTGTTAAGAAAGTTCAAGATGATGTAACAAAGGACAATTCCATTGTATGGGTTGCAACATTTAGATTAAATATTCAGCAGCTTGGTTTAGTAGTGTATAACTCAACACTGTTTCACTGGAAGTTATTTTCGTGCTACTCTACTTGATTTTTTTGAATATCCTTGGACCATATATGATACATAGTGCTTTTATTGATTGGGTTAGGTATATTGCAGTTCTCCAGTCTACATTCAGTGATGAAATGACAATTCCTGCTGAAATCTTAATAACATGATAACAGTTGTAACAAATACTACACTCACAGAACATTCACCACAAAAGGGAAGGATAAAAAAATGTTTCTCCATGTATCACAGATACAACATTTCAGAAATTCTCTATGTATTAGTGATACAAGAGTTTCTATAGTTCGTTCTGTATCACTGATACAACAATTCTCTTTATATCTGTTGTTGTGTCAACGATATAGAGAAAAAATTAAAAACCTGTGTCACCAATATAGTGTAAAATATGGAAAATGTTGTAGTGTAAAATTTGGAAAGTTTTGTATTAATAAGACAACAAATATAAAAAATTATTGTATTACAATACAAAGCGACTTTCATAAGTTGTTGATCGGCTATCTATTATAGGATCATAGGAATGTTTGCTTGAATATTTAAACATGGTATTATATGTTTGATACTTCTCTGATTGGGAGTGCAAAAGAATGAGATTTTAAAACTTTTGGACTTAGTTTTATAAAACTCTAAAGGCTCTTAAGCTTTGAATTCAATCACCAAACTTTCACTTTTAATCATTTGAATTTTATTTATTTATTTTCTTTCTTAATTGTGTCTATCCTATTGATTTTACTTATTTTTTTTCCTTGGTAGCATCATCAACATTCAAAAATATTTGTGTAGGATTCAAGGTTTGATTTGGCATAGCAAAAGTGTCATGAATAGGTAAGAAACTTTTATCATCTCATAACACATGATTCTAATAATTTACTCATGACTTTTAAAACATATTTGTGAAGTAGTTAATGATTCTTACTCAAAGATTAAATATTGATATCTTATTTTAAGAATTCACATATCCCATCAATGGATTGAATGAATTTAGCAAGGTATAACAAAGAGTATATTAATGGTGTTTAATCATTTGTAGATTTTGCTTACTCTTATGGAGATCCTCAAGGAGAGGAATTTTAGTGTCCATGTGCAAAATGTTGTAATATTCATTTAACTTGATGGAATGTAGTGTATGATCATCTAATATGTTATCGATTCGTTAAAGGCTATACTAGATGGAACAATAACGGGGAATGGGATATAAAGTTGAATGTTGATGATGATATGAATTACTCGCGTTATGATATTGATGGATTTTTGAATGATCAAATTAGAGACGTTGCACATGTTGAAGGAATTTATGATGGTCCAAATGAAGATGCCAAGAAATTTTATAACTTCGTTGAAGAGGCAAACCAAAAATTATATCTTGGTTGTACTGGTTTGTCTAAATTATCATTCACAGTTCATTTATATTTGTTGAAGTGTCTACATGGATTGAACAATGAATCATTCACTTCTCTTTTAGAGTTACTAAAAGAGGTGATGCCCGAGTTGAACATTCCCCCATCTTAGAATAAAGCCAAGTCTATGGTTAAGAATCTTGGTCTTGATTATGAGAAAATTGATGGATGTCCCAATGATTGCATGTTGTTCAGTAATGATCATAAGGATGATGAATTTTGTCATATGTGTGGAGCTTCACGATATATTCAATCTCCTAATGTTTATAGTGATCTTGAGCCATCAAAAGACATCGAGTTTCAGCAAAGACTTTGAGACACTTTTCATTAATTCCTAGACTTTAAAGACTATTTATTTGCTCAAAGACGACAAATTCTTTGAGGTGGTGTGAAGCGGAACGTCTAAAGATGGAAAGTTAAGGCATCCCGCTGATGGTCTAGCATGGAAAGACTTTGATAGGCTGCATCCATATTTCACACTAGATTGTCACAATGTGAGACTTGGCTTGTCAAGTGATAGATTCAATACATTTTGAACCATGAGTATATCATATAACACATGGCATGTTATGCTGATGGTGTATAATCTGCCGCCTTTGATGTGTATGAAATCTGAATATTCTATACTTTCTTTACTTATACTTGGGTTGCGATCACTTGGAAATGACATTGATATTTATTACAACCATTGATAGATGAGTTAAAATTATTATGGGATTCTGTGGTTCAAACATATGATGCTTCAAGAAATGAAACTTTTCAAATGCGGACAACTCATATGTTAACAATCAGTGATTTTCCTGCATATGCTATGTTATCTGGTTGGAGTATAAAAGGAATGTTTGCTTGCCCTTGTTGTAACTATTACACTAATTCTCGCTATCTTAAACATAGTCGGAAAATGTGTTATATGGATCATCGTATTTTTCCACCCATGGATTATTCATGGAGATCTAATAGCTTACATGATTTTGAAAATATGTTAGGGAAGAAGAGAAAGAGATCAAATGACGGCCTATGGAAAAAAGGTCAATTTTTTTGAATTACCTTCTGGTAGCATAACTTGTTACGCCACAACCTTGATGTAATTCACATAGAGAAGAACGTAGTTGATAGCATACTTGGAACTATTTTGGATAAATCTGGAAAAACGAAGGATCATGCAAAAGCCCGATATGATTTGAAAAATATGAGAATCAGGAAGAACCTTCATCCAAAAGATACAAAATATAGTAAGAGAATAATGTTTGCAAAGGCGTTCTTCTCAATGATAAATGAAGAGAAATCAATCTTTTGTGGAGTTTTAAAGACAAACAAGCTACCTGATGGTAATGGCTCCAATATATCTAGGTGCATTCACTTGGATGAAAGAATAGTGTCTAATTATAAAACCCATGATGCTCATTTCATGTTACATTACTTGCTTCCAATACCAATTAAAAGCATTCTTCCTGATCATGTGTCTATTATTTTGATTTGTCTAAGTTTCTTCTTCCATCATTTGCGTCAAAATGTAATCACATTGGAGGAACTCGATTGCGTAGAAGTAGAGATCATAGAAATAGTAAATCAGTTGGAGCGAATTTTTCCTCCAATTTTGATATCATGATTTATTTGCCTATTCATTTGGCGAACGAAGTGAGATTAGGAGTTCCAGTTCAAAATCGATAGATGTATTCCACTAAAGAGAAAAGTGTATGTTCAAATCATACATTCGCAATAGGTGTTTTCCAGAAGGTTGCATAGTAGAGACACGAGTGGGAATAAATTGCATGAATTTGTTCTTTAAATATTTGCATCAGGGTGTGCATACCAGATTTAATAGAAGAGCGCGAAATAAAGATAAATGTCACCAAAGGGATGCAGAAACTGTGAGTTTGTTTTCTAACAAACGAGTTCCTTTAGGAGCAAAAAAAAAAAAACTGATCCAATCATTTAAGATGACAAATCACTAAGTCAGGCACATGCATACTTATTAGGAATTTTGACAATGTTAAAGATATTAGGAATTTTGACGATGTTAAAGATAGGTACCTTAATTTGAATATAGTATTCTTTTTCTATAATTAATTTTTAACTTATTTTATTTATTATTTTAACAAAAAAAGTATATGTTGTGTAGAGAGCATGAGCAAGAGGTTAATAATCAGTCACGAAGATCTAAATGGAGCAAAGCAAAGAATCATTGACAAAAATTCTCTCAATGGTTTGAAACTCGTGTTTTGCAAGAGGATGTGCATGATAACAATTGTCTCGAGGACCAAATGTTGTTGCAAAAATATATTCTGGATATCTTATCACTAGATATAGATTCCATGTTAGGCAGCATGATGTAAGGCTTAAAACACAAAATAGTGTTGTTACACTAATTGCCTCAACTACAAGCTTTGCAAGCTCAAAGGATAAAAATCCGATTGTTGCAGATTTGACTTATTATGGCAAAATAGTTGATATTGTTGAATTAGACTATTACGGTCATTTTAAGGTTGTTCTATTTAAGTGTGATTTGTATGAGGTTGAAAATTATGCTTATGACCTTACTTATGTGTATTTAAACAAGAGATGCTCTCATGAAGAACCTTTTGTGCTTGCATCTCAAGTACACCAATGCTTCTATGTGCAAGATCCATATGATCATGATAAACATTATGTCATGAAGATTGTTCTGAGTGACTTGATTAACATGGGTGATGAAGTTTAATCTAATCTTTCACAAAGTTATGAAAATGAGCCATCTGAACATTTGATGAGACTAACTATACCAAAAGATAATGGTGAAGTACTCTTAACAAGGGCTGATGTACCAGAAACAATTATTGATGTGCCTTTGGAGGAATATGTCATTCAACAAATTGAAGCCGTGTATGAAGAGGAGCTTGAATATGAGTCTGCAGATGAGTTTGAAGACGAGTCTGAAAATGAGTATGAAGATGAGTTCGCAGATGTGTTTGAAGACGAGTCTGAAAATGAGTATGAAGATGAGTTTGAAGCCAAGTGTGAAGAAGAGTTTAAAGATGACATACCATGAGTTTCACTATTGTTGTGATGCATATTTTTGTAATCTAATTGTTACTTTGGTACAAATACATTAAGATATGTAATATGTGGAATTGAAGATTAGATCACTACAATGTTTCTTCTGTTGAAATTTTTCATGAGCCCGATTGTTGTTTGATTAAGTAATTTATGTTGGCATCTTATCTGTTTATTATTTTATTGAGGAACCTGTGCTTCTAGCTGATTATTGCTTTATTTGGCTGTTTGTTATTTATATATTTATTTGTTTCCTTATATTATCAGGCAGTAGGCATTAGAGGCAGAACAATGAGCTCTGTAGTTTGAAGGCGTTTCTGGTTTAGTATATGTCCCGAGTTTGTTGCTCTGAGAGAGGTACAACTCTTTAACTTTAAGTAATTTAAGTAATAAGAAGCTGTCCAGTTTTGTAGTTGAACTTGCAAAATGTTTTTGCTGTAATTTTCCTGAACTTAACACCATTGAACACATTTTCAACTCTGGAAGTTTTTCCAGAAAGGTTTGGGGTTCTTTGTTGTTTCCTTGGGTATCCAAAAGTATTATAGTTCTCTTAAATACATAGCGATCAGATGGTGGAACACTGTGCACAAAATTGAGTCTGTTTGGTTGTTTCACAATGCCTTAGTTGATATGATTTATGTTGGCTTCTTATCTGATTATTATTTTATTGATAAACAATACTTCTAGTTGATTATGAATTTCTTAGTTGTTGTCCAGTAATTGAAGCCAAAATCCTATATTATATATGATGCAACTGAACTTCTTCAATCAACATTTACCCCAAGGTACTATTCTGTTTATATTTGAGACAGAGGGGCCATCAGAAGCCTTTGACAAAGATTGTTGTGCTGATTTGGTTATAACTGTCTTTTTCCTAAACAAAAGACAGCCATATTTCAGACTTGTCTTGTTTTTCTAGACACAGACATATTAACTATACTTCGCTCCAAAAGTAATCCTCTAGATCCATATAAGGCCACAAATTAATCATCTTCAGACTTTTTGTTAAATTAGTAAAGAGGATTTTACAGAATTAAGGGAAATAATGACTTAATAGTCTTTGATTACACTTTTGAATGTCAATAAACACTTAACAGGCACACATTACTGTTTTGAAAATAATTTAGTATATAATTTGCAAGTCATACACTTAGAGACCTTTTGTTTTTCCCGCAAAACCTCTATAAGAAAAAGTTATGCCTCTTAAGGCATAATTTTGTGGGTACCGAAATTTCACTTATGTCTCTATTAACAGAACTTATGTAAGAACTAGGTTATGTCCTAGAAGGCATAGTTTTTTGGCTCCACCTCGGATTGTAAGAGATCCTATTGTGATAGAAGATATCAAAAATAGTCCATATTCTTTAAACTTCTGATCAAAATGGTCGTATCTCTCTTGCATGGAGCATCAATAGTTGTCATTTTCTAACAAATTGGTACACTCATGTGAAAGAAATATGATCATTTTGAGCCTCCATCCAAAGATAATGGACTATGTATACGCTCCATCTATAGGACCCTTACCATGTAGTCAAATAGAAAAGATAACATCACTGAAAACTACAACGAACCCTCCAAGACAGAGTGCAATCTCATAGGGAGATTAGGGACAAGCTTTAAAGATAGTTTATGAAGCTCCTTGTCTATACATCCAAGTTCCCCATCTATATTCTTAAACGTCTCCTCCATTCTACGTGTGAGTGCTTGTCGCCATAGCAGTACACTTTCCATGCTAAATACTTCATCGATGTGAAGTAAACGATTTTCAAGCTAGCCTATTTCAATTCCACTTAACTTTAGATCCCAGATATGTTGCCTATAAACATTTAACTGATCCTTTGACAAGTTCATAATTGTAGGATTATCAAGAAAGTAGACTAACTCTGCCAATATTTCCAAATACACTGACTGAAGTATGTTATTTTCGACTTTATAGCCTTCCCAATGAACTTGCTCGTCACCACGACCAGTTCCTATGAAGGGAGTCTGACTCGGGTTTATATATAAAATTGTTGCTCTAGGTAAAGTATTATAAGTGTATTGTGGCTCTAGGTAAAGTTCTGAATGGTTGTACATGTTATAGGATCAGTTTACTTATGGCTCAAAGTATATAGTTCCTGCACAGGTTATAGACTCAGTTTACAGTACTGGAAGTTCTGGAAACTCAACTGCTACAATATTATATAGTAATGGAAACTTTGGAAACTCAACTGCTGCAATCTCCTACAATAATCTATCCATTTGTCAACCTTATATCTGTCACGCCCCGAGCTACCCCCGAAACGCGTACACGGAATCTAGGATCACAAGTGATCCCAAGCTAACCCTCCTGGCATGATCATGAGCATACTAAAGTTAATAAACTGTTGCGGAAGCTAAATCATACTTAAAATGAAAAGATGGGGAATACCCATATTCTATAACTGAGATATTTGAAAACAATGAATTTAATACAAAAGAAATATTAACTCAATACTAAGCTGAATCTAACTATGTTCGAAAATAGCCTCTAAACTAGACTAGAAATACTGGGACAAGCCCCAGCTAAATCTAGCAAAAACTGAAACTAAATGACTAAAGACTGAAATGAAACTCATGACTGTTGTCCCAGGTGAATGACGACTCACCACTGAATCTGCTGAATTGGAGATCGGGAAATCGATCTATGCATGATCTGTATGCTGAGAAACTGAACCTACATCACGAGAAGATGTAGCGCACGTATGCGTCAGTACTTGAAAGGTACTGAGCATGTAGAACAGAGTAAAAGCTGAAATAAAACATAACTGAACAAGCACAAAAACAAGTATAATAATCTGAACGTGATGTGCTGATTTCTGAGCTAACTGGATGCAATGACCAATTTATGACATGCTGAAACTGAATACTGAATATACTGATAAATGGTCAATGCAGAGAGTCTGACTGAACTGTGGGAGCTACTAATAACCGATGATAAAAACCACATGAGATAAATGTGGAGTCCGATGTATACACTCCATCAATAGGACCCAATATACCCTGGCAAAGGTATAAAAGCATGCTAGCATAATCACTAATCTGATTGCCTACAGAGGGGACTTAGAACCTACATGGCTAGTAGTTCTGGGACTATTGGGTACGCTAAACCCTAGTCCAACTCGGTATTATGCTATTCCCAATGAATTCTGCAAATTAACTGATTATATTTGAATTTATGTAAATACTAGATAGCTCGAAACTGAACATGAAAACTGAGAGTGCAACAATTAATCTAGTAATTATGCATTTATAACTGAGGCATGTATATCTGAAGTGTCTGAAATATCTGACCTAGCATGTGTAATTCAAGAACTAAAGAAATACCAAGTTAGGGTTCCGAAATTCATGCGATAATCTGAGTAATAACATTATAATATGATTAGGAACATATATTTAATAAATTCATGAAGTTATATCAAAGTTCTAGAAACCCTAGGTTTAATCATGATAAGAGAATCAAGAACTGACTGAAACTAAGGACCCAATGGGTGAAAGGAACCCACTAGTGAAATCCCACATACCTGGTGCTGAAATACACGAAAAAATGCTTAATTTTAGGGCCTGGAACTGCTAGAGCTTGTGGCGTTCTTGAACTAGGGTTCTTGATCTTTTTTTATCCTCTCTTGCTTCTAATTTTCTAAGTTTTGATTTAACGATTTGACTTGGATATGTTTTAATTATGTTTCTAGGCTTAAACTGACTAAAAACTGATGATTTAGGGTCAAAACGACGTAACTTAGGGTTTAAACAGAGTGGGAAAAGACATAAAGATCCCTGGGAAGGTTGCTGTCGGGCCTCACGACGGCCAGGACTGACGGTCCGTCGTGCGCCCGACGCCCCGTCGTTTGGTCCGTCGTGAGGGCCTATTCGATAGGCCTTTATTAAAATTAGCATAACGTTTTACTCAAAGGTCTGATTTTAGCAAAGTTGGTGGATATGGAAAGATAATTCAATTATCTATATGTGGGTAGTTAATGGGAGACCTAATTCATTTTTTTCTAACAGTTATGATCATTTTAAGTTGACCCAACTTCATTTCCCCTTAAGTGGCTGCAAATTTTCCACCTACGGACCGTAGGTCCACCTACGAACCATGCTGGTCATCCATAGCTCTTGTCAGAGAGTGGTTGAAGTAGTCTTGATCGACGGTCACGGAATACGGACCGTCGTTTGACCTACGGACCGTAAGTCTGTCCGTCATCCTAGACTTGCTCAATTTTTTTAGGCTGAAATTTTGGGAGTTTCTGATCCCATTGACGGTTGTGCAGGACGACCGTGGTTCAGGCTACTATCCGCCGATGCCACCATTAGTAGCATCTGCAGATTTTTCTAAAAAACTAATTTTTAGTATGTTTTGGCTACGGGCTGTTCCATTATCTCCCCCTTGGGAACATTCGTCCTCTAATGAAGACTAAACTAGCTGAAAAAGAGGGAGAGAGATGCAAACCCCACTACTCAACACTGAGAACTGAGTTCTGACTGAATTGAGTTCTGAGTACATGCAATTACTCTAAAAATGAAAGTACAAACTGAGGAAATATGATTCTAAAACAGAATTTATGGATGAATGATTGTAAAACTGAAGAGGAAATATTACCTCAAGCTGGAGTGGAATCGGAAGGAAAAAGGTAAGGATATTTGGCTTTCATGGCTGCTTCTGCTTCCCAAGTAGCTCCCTCTACGGACTGACTCCTCCACAAAATATTGATTGAAGCGACTTCTTTGTTTCTCAACCTCCTAACCTGACGGGCAAGAATCTCAACTGGTACATCCTAATAAGAAAGACTATCTTTCACCGCCACACTCTCTAATGGCACTATAGAGGCTGGGTCACCACACACTTCTTCAAGAGTGAGATGTGGAAGACCGGATGCACTGCTGCTAATTTTGCTGGCAACTCTAACTCGTATGCCACCTTGCTAATCCTTTTCAAGATCTTGTAAGGGACTACATATCTAGGATTGAGATTCAATTTCTTTCCAAATCTCATCACCCCTTTCATAGGTGAGACTTTCAGAAAAACCCAATCATCAACTTCAAACTCTAGTTCCCTTCTCTTTACATCTGCATAAGATTTCTGACGACTTTGGGATGTCTTAAGTCTATCTATAATTAGTTGCACTTTCTCCATAGCATAAAGGACTGAATCTGGCCCTGTCAAAGCTGCTTAACCTACTTCAAACTAACCAACAGGAGGTCTACACACGCCCATATAAAGCCTCATAAGGGGCCATCTGAATGCTGGAATGATAGCTATTATTGTAGGCAAATTCAATAAGAGGAAGGTGATCATCCCAACTACCTTTGAAATCGATCACACAAGCTCTCAACATATCCTCTAAGGTCTGAATGGTACGTTCTGCCTGCCCATCCATCTGTGGATGAAATGCTGTACTAAGGTTAACTTGAGTACCTAGACCTCTTTGAAATGACTTCCAGAAATCAAAGGTAAACTGAGGACCTCTATGTGAGATGATAGACAAAGGAACCCCATGCAACCTCACAATTTCAGTAAGGTAATGCTTGGCGTAGTCCTCTGCCGAATATGTAGTCTTGACCGCCAAAAAGCGAGAAGACTTAGTCATCCTATCAACTATCACCCAAATTGAGTCATGCTGTCTGTGAGTACGAGGTAACCCTGTGATGAAATCCATATTGATCACATCCCACTTCCAAGTAGGAATATCTATCTCTTGAGTCATACCTCCTGGTTTTTGATGTTCTACCTTGACTTGCTGTAATTGGGGCACTTACTCACAAAGTCTGCTATATCCCTCTTCATGCCATTCAACCAATAGACTTCCGCAGATCGCGGTACATCTTAGTGGCACCTGGATGAATAGAATGCCTGGAGTTATGAGATTCTACAAGAATATGCTGCCTCAACTCTCCCACATCAGGAACACACAATCTACCTTGGTAGCGAAGTACGCCATCTCCCCCTTGGGAGAAAACCTCCACTCTCTGATTGTTGACTGCATCCTTTAGTTCAAGCAAGATCGGATCACTCTCTTGCTTTTCCTTAACCTCCACTACCAAAGACGATTCTGCCCCATTCTGAACTGTTACACCGCTGTCTGATATGCTCATAAGGCGAACTCCCAAGCGAGCAAGCCTGTGAACATCCTTCACTATATCCTTTCTTTTTTTCCTCAACATGGGCTACACTACCCATAATAATCTACTAAGAGCATCGACCACTACCTTCTCCTTTCCAGGATTATAATGCACACTCATATCATAATCCTTAAGGAACTCAAGCCATCTCCACTGGCGAAGATTCAACTCTTTCTGGGTGAATACATACTAAAGGCTCCTATGATCAGTGAACACATCTACATGAAAACCATACAAGTAGTGTCTCCATATCTTGAGTGCAAACAACACTGCTGCAAGCTCGAGGTCATGAGTTCGATAGTTTTTCTCATGCACCTTAAGATTTCTAGAGGCATAAGATATAACTTTATCTCTTTGCATCAACACACAACCAAGGCCAACTATGGATGCATTGCAATAGATCACATAACCATATGAACCCTCTCGTAGAGTCAAGACAGGAGTTGTAGTCAATCTAGTTTTCAATTCTGCGAAGCTTTTCTCGCAATCATCTGACCATTGGAACTTGACCATCTTCTGAGTCAACCTAGTCAATGCTGAGGTTATGGATGAAAATCCTTCCACGAACCTTTTGTAATAACCTGCTAGACCTAAGAAACTTCTGATATCTGTTGCAGAGGTAGGTCTGTGCCATTGTTTCACTACTTCTATCTTCTGCGAATTCATTCGGATCCCTTCGCTAGATACAATGTGACCAATCCATGCCTAGAATGACATCAAAGTCTACCATTTATAACTCTACTAGATCTGATGAGGTGACTTTTTGAGATATTGGATAGGGTAATTTCTGTATACCCGTCTCGCTATAACTGGATCACCGACTGGAGTAGAGACTTAGAAAGGTTCTGAGAGATTTTTTGTACTAACACTGAATTTGACTGCTATACTGAGTTACAAAAGACAAAGTCATGTCTGTTGTCTTTCCACTAAGTAAACCATATGTGAGTCATATCCTTGAGTTTCTAGGATGCCAATCTCACCTATTACTACAAGTTACTGACATCATACCAAATATTTTCTTGACCTTATCAATGAACTTCTATGGGTCTTACCAACATGTGACCCTAAAAACTTAGACGAATTCATACTAACAAAATCACAAACTTTGGCTACCACTAGACGATCATTTCTATTATTAGGAACTACAACTTGCTGATTGTTCTGGTTGGTCATACTTTAAGCCAAAAGATGAATTGATTTTCTAAAATTCTGCATTTGAACTTCCTTATATGGTACTAGAGGAAATGTGTTAGCATTGCATGAATTAGCATTCCATGCCTAATCTCTACGAGAAGGCATGATCTGAAACGTAGAACGTCAAGTTAGAATGGCATAAGATCATACCTTACGCATGATAAGAGTAACAAGAAAGTGAAGTTTTTCCTAAAACACTTTATAGCCTCCCTAACATTAGATGTGGTGCACTTCACACCCATGAAAAGGACTCTACTTAGTGCGGCTTTTTCAGACATCTTATGACTCTTGAACCTAGTGCTTTGATACCAAGTTTTGTCACGCCCCGAGCTACCCCCGAGATGCGAACACGGAACCTAGGACCACAAGTGATCCCAACCTAACCCTGCTGGTATAATCATGAGCATACTAAAGATAATAAACTGTTGTGGAAGCTAAATCATACTTAAAATGAAAAGATGTGGAATACACATATTCTATAACTGAGATATTTGAAAACAATGAGTTTAAAACAAAAGAAATATTAACTCAATACTAAGCTGAATCTAAACGTCTAAAAATAGCCTCTAAACTAGACTAGAAATACTGGGACAAGCCCCAGCTAAATCTAGAAAAAACTGAAACTAAATGACTAAAGACTGAAATGAAACTCATGACTGTTGTCCTCGGAGAATGACGACTCACCACTGAATCTGCTGAACTGGAGATCGGGAAATTGATCTATGAGTGATCAGTATACTGGGAAGCTGAACCTACATCACGAGAAGATGTAGCGCATGTATGCGTCAATACTTGAAAGGTACTGAGCATGTAGGATAATGTAAAGCTGAAATAAATCATAACTAAACAACCACAAAAACAAGTATAATAATCTGAACGTGATGTGCTGATTTCTGCGCTAACTGGATGCAATGACCAATTTATAACATGCTGAAACTAAATACTGAATATACTGATAAATGGTCGATGCAGAGAGTCTGACTGAACTGTGGGAGCTACTAATAACATATGATAAAACCAAATGAGCTAAATGTCGAGTTCGATGTATACGCCCCATCGAGAGGACCCAATATACCCTGCCAAAGGTATAAAGGCATGCTGTTGTGATCACTAAACTGATTGCCCACAGAGGGGACTTACAACCTACTTGGCTAGAAGTTCTGGGACTATTTGGGTACGCTGAACCCTAGTCCTACTCGATATTATGCTACTCCCAAAGAATTCTGTAAATTAACTGATTATGTTTGAGTTTCCGCAAATACTTGATAGGTCAAAACTGAACATGAAAACTGAGAATGCAACAATTAATCTGGTAATTATGCATTTATAAATGAGGCATGTATATCTGAAGTGTCTGAAATATCTGACCTAGCATGTGTAATTCAGAACTAAAGAAATACAAAGTTAGGGTTCTGAAATTCATGCGATAATCTGAGTAATAACATGATAATCTAATTTGGAACATATATTTAATAAATTCATGAAGTTATATCAAAGTTCTAGAAACCCTAGGTTTAATCATGATAAGAGAATCAAGAACTGACTGAAACTAAGGACCCAATGGGTGAAAGGAACCCACTAGTGAAATCCACATACCTGGTGCTGAAATCCACGCAAAAATACATAAGTTTAGGTGATGAAACTGCTGGAGCTTGTGGAATTCTTGAACTAGGGTTCTTGAGCTTTTTTTCTCCTCTCTTGCTTCTAATTTTTTAAGTTTTGATTTAATGGTTTGACTTGGATATGTTTTAATTATGTTTCTAGGCTTAAAATTGACTAAAATATGATGATTTAGGGTCAAAACGATGTAACTTAGGGTTTAAACGGAGTGGGAAAAGTCAAAAAGACCCCTGGGAAGGTTGCTGTTGGGCCTCACGACGGCCAGGACTGAAGGTCCGTCGTGCGCCCAACGCCCTGTCGTTGGGTGCTTCATGAGGGCCTGTTCCACAGGCCTTTACTAAAATGTCATAACTTTTTACTCGGAGGTCTGTGGCTATGGAAAGATAATTCAATTATCTATCTGTGGGTAGGTCATGTGAGATCTAATTTATTTTGTTCTAAGAGTTATGATCATTTTAAGTTGACCCAACTTCATTTCCCCTTAACTGGTTGCAAATTTTCCACCTATGGTAAGACCTACGGACCGTAGGTCCACCTACGAACCATCCTGGTCATCCATAGCTCTTGTTAGAGAGTGGTTGAAGGGAGTCTTGATCAACGGTCGTGGACGACGAACCATCGTTTGACCTACAGACCGTAAGTGTGTCCGTCGTCCAAGACTTAACAAATTTTTCTAGGCTGAAATTTTTGAGAGTTTCTTATCCCATCAACGGTTGTGCAGGACGGACCATGGTTCAGGCTACGGTCCGTCGATATCATCGTTGGTAGCACCTGCAGATTTTTCTGAAAAACTAATTTTTGGTCTAGTTTGGCAACGGGGTGTTACAATATCAAAATTATATTTCTACTACTTATTTCACTTAAAGAACCTTAGTATTTTGTAGGTTTAGTTATTACAGGGAAAGAAATCAATAATATTATAGAAAAGCGAGAAGAATGAATCAATCAACAATACTAAAGAAAAAGGGTTCGAATCCAAACAAAGCTCAAAGTACATTGAAGAATCTCAATTTTGATATGCAATACCGATCAAGTGCTAAATTAACCAATGAATTGAAGATTAAGAGAGAACAACTTGCAAATGAACGCAATGATAGAGCTAAGAAAGAGCAGCCACCAATATAACATAAAAGAAAGAATTCCGAGGATTTCATTCCACAATAACAAAAAAGGAAATTTCTCGGGCACAAATCAGTAATTCAATCGTCTTCAGGGGAAGAGCTTAGAACCTTACATATAGTGCAGGGAAAAGACAAACGAAATAGAGGTTATTTCAATCTGAAGATTCCATTCAAGATATAGGAATTAAACATCCTATGAATAAATCTAGGTTCCAAACTTTAATTAAGGATGGTGTTACTGCTTCAGTACATGTGACTGGAACAACACTAGGTAATGGAGAGGTACAACATTATATAGAGGTATAACACTAGTATGGGTCAGTTTCTGGATAAGCAACATATACACAATGAACATGATAGTCTTGATCTACCAAATTGCAAGCAGGTAAAGAGGAAGCCGGTCATACCAGCTAGTACTCTTGACCAATTTCTAAAAAACAAGGGAGACACATAGATAATGAAACAAAACATGATAACCATACAACAACTGACGTTGAATTTATGCATACTACTATTAGTAATGAACACAACAAAGGATTGGATGATCTTGTGGATCAAGAACAACTCAGTGGAGATGAATGTGATTTCGAAGATTAAATTGATATTCATTTTAGTAAAAAAGGTATGTCTTAAAACTTGTAAGGATTAGTACTTGTTATAAAAGAAATATCTTATTTACTGTCTGTTACATCAATCTAAAAATATTGAAGCCAAAATATGTTCAAGGATAAACAACATGTAAAGATATTCACACAAGAAATTTAGAAGAAAGAAATGAGGTGACTTTTGATAAAGGACAAGGAGTGGGACCAACTAATAAGATAGTTTCACAATTAAGCAACTTTATAGGAAAAATTGCAAGGAATCCTAGATTCATCAGCTTGATGTACACTAGTTGGCATGTGGTGCCAAAGGATACTATAAAGCGCATGTGGGAGTATATCAATGTAAGAACAATCACTCTTGAGATTACATCTTTTTATTATTTGTTTTTACTTACTAAAGCTAAATATATTTTATTTTGCATAGTTTAAATTTCTAATTCTAGTAGAAGGAAAGAAGTGGGTGATGACTGGTCTTCATGATACTTGAAGGCAACACAAAAAAAATTAAAAAGATTTTTTTGTTAAAAACAGTACCCTTGAGGATATGCTAGCAAAACGTCCTGATGGCATTTTAGAGAATCAATTCCGCCAGTTGATCGAGTATTGAGAACACCCAACTGTTCAAGTAAGGCTAAAATAGTACATTTCTACTCATCAACATATTTCACATCATATCTATTTTCTTAATCTGACAATTTAATTATCTCTTTTATTTAATAACAGGCTATATGTGAGATGAATTCTCAAAACAGGAGAAACCAAAAGTGGAGGCATCGAATGCGACCTATTAATTTTTCTAGAGTATGCCTGACATTAGTAATACTTAGGTGACATTTCTTCAAAAACTTGAATTTCATTTTTTTTATACTTAATTAGAACAAAGTGATACTTTTTTTTAATTTCTTTTGTTATAATCTGTAGCGTGCATCCAATGACAACAACGAATAACCATCAAAGCCTATATTGTTTATTGCAACTCGTACCAAGATGGGAAAGGAAATCCAGACTGATATCTAAGTTGCGATAGTAAGATTTTTTTTAGGGAGGATTAGTAGTGGATTCGATTAAGAACTAAAATTTATATATTGTGGGGGAGTTTGACACCGTTGAATTTTATCACATATGTCTTCTTCTTCTTTTTCTTGTACAAGTGCAAGGAGATATCAATTCTTTGTCGATATCGCTGAATTGTTTTCTAGGAAAATTTGTTAGATTTTTTTAGTTCTTGATCTCTATACTTGGACTGGAAATGAAATATTACTTACAATTCACTATGGATGCCAATTTTATTCAATAGGATGAACTTCAAAATCGCCAAAATTCTGGGGAAACAATTGATGATGCATTCAGGGCAGTGTTTGGAAAAGAGCAGCTCGGTCGACTTAGGTGATATCGTAAATCAGTGATAACAAGTTCTTTCAACAAATATGAGGAAATTAAAAATCTAAAACTAAAGCAAGCCAATGAAATCACTTCTCTAAAGGAAGAATTGAGGAAACAAATGTGACATTAATTCATTCAATTGCTGCAAAACAACCCTGGATTGAATTTTTAAGATATATTAGAGTGTGTTGGATCTAACCTTGCTTCACCTATTGATTCAAGTAGCGCACAAGCTATAAGAGGCACAAATCTTTCAGATTCTTCGGGGCCATCTCATGATTCGATTCTTCAAAAGGAATTTTGTATTTCACATTCTATATTGATATTGTGCATATTGTTTTTATTCTAGTTGATTTGGTGTTCTAGGTAAAAAAATTTGAACTTAATACTATCTTGAATCTTTCTAAGTTTAGTCTGTACTTTGTTTTAGTTGTATGAGTGTTGTATTTTGTTGAAGGAGGATTCAAGTGATTTTGGGTTGTAGTTTTGTAATTTCCCCCCAGTTTTTTTACAACTTTGAACATTGAATGTGGATTGACCTAGAAGTTTCAGTATTGAAGTGGTTCAGGAAAAAAGCTTTTGGGGTGTTGTGGGGTTGATTGTAGGTATTAATGTGAGGCGAATTGCATAACTTTGTCTATAATAGTGTTAACAGTATGTATCACAATACCTTTTGGTAGTGACTGGAAAATGGAACTGATCATTGGCATGTGATGGTTCTCTTCTCTGACAAATAGAAATTTACTTATATTGATTGACATGTTTAACTTTCATTCTACTATTCTATAAAAGGGAGTTTATTAGGTGAACCAGGATGGACGTCAATATTCCTGCCTTGCAATAATAAGGGCAAACTGGTAATCTCATCTTACCCAGGTAAGGCCTAGATAATTTCATCTTCTGCCGCGTGTTCATTTTCTTATGTATCATACTTGAGAAGATGTGGTTTCTCTTTGATTTCTGCTCCTTCATCTACTGATTTCTTCTCATATTTTATTGATCCTTCGTCCATTAATTTTAGGTAATAATTAACTCTGGACTTCTTCTGATGTGCACAGAATTTTCCCACTTTAGTTATACTTATTCTTCCTACTTCGGATATAAATAAATCGATCCAACTTTCATCGCTTTCCTAGTTTTCATACCTGAATTGCTGTTGGTTCATAATCATGGAAATTGAATATTTCTTAACAAGAAAATGAGGACATACAGTTACTTGTATCTGATTCTTGTGAGTTGCGGCTTCTTGATTTCTTTGTGAAGAAAAATGTATGTGAAAGTAGTATTCAAGAATAAGTTTATGACATGTTATACCGATTTCAAACTTAAGTCAGAGTCACAGTTTATCTCCATAAATCAAATGAATTACTCATGATCTTCATTATTGCTTCATTGTGTAGAGTTGAACAACAACTTAAGTTTAATGACGCTTTATTGCTTAAGTTAATGTTATACTCAAATTTCTGCATTAGAGCAACATAATATGGATGGTTATTTCAGGACAAAGCTTCTCTATGAGCTATTGAAGTTAGGAAGTATCTTCAATTTCATTACTAAACTTATTGTTGTATTCATGAACTAATTTTTGTGTAGTTGGGAAGGCATGGAAACATAAACGCACACACACACACACATTTAGAAAGTTATTCTTTATAAGTGTTGTTCTAGATGCGATATAAAGATACATTTATAAGTGTTGGGTTAGATGAGATATAAAGTTGCACTTAATAAGTGTTGCTCCAGATGATATAAAGTTACACATTATAAGTTTTGATCTAGATGAGATATAAAGTTACACTTTATAAGTGTTGCTCTAAATGACATATAAAAGGCAACACTTTATAAGTGTTGCTCTAGATGACCAATAAAAGGAAACATTTTTTAAGTGTTATCAATAACATTGCAAAGGCAACACTTTTTAAGTGTAGTATCATAAAAAATAGTTGTTGCTAATGCACTTCTTTAAAGCGTGCCGTTATACCTCTTTGGATACGCTTTATAAGTGTATCCAAAGATGGAGACATTTAGAAAATGTTGCCTATTATCAATGGTCACGCTTCTTTTGTGCACCCCCTAAAAAGTGTTACTGACAGTCCAAAAGTGTAGTCTTTTATCAAAGGCCACACGTTTTGCTAGTTTAGGCTACACTTTAGTGGGGTGGCCGTAGGCCTAAAATGGTGTAGTGTGAAAAGTAGGAGGAGTCATTGTCGTAAACTCTCGTATTGTAGAAGCGGGAGTACTTGCATTGGGGATCACTTGGTGTCTAACTGCTCGGTTTTCTCGGGCCGTCATGGCTTGATCTTGAGTCATCATGAGTTGTGTCAAATTCAGGAAAGCAGCCCTTCTCTCCACATTAGACATGGCCCCTTCGTCATTGGGAGCTTGTGGACCTTGGGGTACTTGAGGGGGAACCTTCTCATTCACATTATCTTCTTGAGCCCTCCTTGCATTAGCTGCTCTCGAATGCAGGTTCGTCATGAAGTTCAGAGAAGTAATCCCAGTACCCAGATTCCAAGAGTTGAAGTGTTTTGGAACGAAGACCCTCGACGGACCGTTGTGCCTATGACGGTTCGTCATACTTGCCGTCGAGGGTAATGAAGAGAGCAGCAAAAGAAATTGCACAAGTATGGGACGACGGAGTCCATCCGGTCCGTCGTGACCATGACGATCCGTCGCGTGGTCCGTCGACCCAGTAAGTATTTATCAAAAATAATTCTACTGCTCAAACCGACTAAATGGGTTGTTACAATAGATACCAATTTACC
>NC_028640.1:43955883-43956413 GCF_001406875.1 Solanum pennellii | reverse complement strand
CATCTCCTCCCATACAGTGCCTCAAATGGGGCCATATCAATACTTGAGTGATAGCTATTATTGTATGAAAACTCTGCTAAGGGTAAGAATTTATCCCAGTGACCACCAAAATCTATCATACACGCACGAAGCATATCCTCCAACACTTGAATTGTTCGCTCAGACTGCCCATCGGTCTGAGGGTGAAATGCAGTACTAAAATCCAATCTAGTACCTAATTCAATATGTAAGGTCTTCCAAAACATAGAAGTAAATTGCGTACCTCTATCTGATATGATGGAAAGTTGAACTCCATGTGATCGAACAATTTCTGAAATATAGAGTTTGGCTAACTTCTCTGCATTGTAAGTCATCTTGACCGGAATGAAGTGAGCAGACTTAGTTAACCTGTCAACAATTACCCAAATAGAATCAAACTTACCCAATGTCTTTGGAAGACCAACTACGAAATCCATTGCAATTCTTTCCCATTTCCATTCAGGAATGGGCATTCTCAGAAGTGTCCCTCCAGGCCTCTGGTGTTCATACTT
>NC_028640.1:43955535-43955871 GCF_001406875.1 Solanum pennellii | reverse complement strand
CTCTCCTGCATTAGCACAGCACCCAAACCAGAATAAGATGCATCACAATAAACAATAAAATTCATACCTTCCACTGGCAAGGTAAGAATTTGTGCAGTAGTCAACAAGGTCTTGAGTTTCTGGAAACTTTCTTCACATTCATTCGACCATACAAATGGAACATTCTGCTTAGTCAAATTTGTCAGCTGCGAAGCAATAGCAGAAAATCCCTTGGCGNACCCTTCCTTTAATCCTCAAGACGCCTTCTTCATCAATTACTGCCTCTTTAGCCTCTCCTTGCAATACCATATCTCGAATTCGGCTCAGCTTTTCATCAGCAATCTGATTTCCCTTAAT
>NC_028640.1:43955163-43955392 GCF_001406875.1 Solanum pennellii | reverse complement strand
AATACAATAACAAAGAGATCCAGATATGGCTTAAAAATCCCGTTCATCAGGCTCATGAAAGCAGCAGGGGCATTCGTAAGCCCAAAAGACATTACTAAGAATTCATAATGCCCATACCTGGTTCGAAAAGCAGTCTTTGGCACATCTGCTGCCCGAATTTTCAATTGATGATAACCAGATCTCAAATCAATTTTAGTGAAGATACAAGCACCTTGTAACTGATCGAACA
>NC_028640.1:43952627-43954507 GCF_001406875.1 Solanum pennellii | reverse complement strand
CTGTCTGTCCATTGCCCCTACCAAGCTGCGCTGCAGTAGTTCCAACTTGCCCGCCACCCCGACTAATCTGGTGCCCACCATTACCTTGGCCACCACATCCTCCTGAATGGTGGCCTCTACCATGACAACCTCTACCTCTAACTACTGGGGGTATGTAACTCTGTTTTGGACAATATTTCCTAATATGTTTAGCCTCTCCACATCCATAACAATTCCTGGAGTCAAGTATAGGTCTCTGTGAAAATGACGAAGTCTGGGGATAACCTCCAAACTCAGAAAAAGGCTGACTGGTCTGCGATGGACCCCCAGCTGAAGCCTGCAGTGAAGACTAAATAGGACGGGCTGGGTAACCTCCTGAACTCTGCCCTCTGGAGTAAGAACCACTAAACTCACCTCCCTTACGAAACTTCTTAAATGTCGATGATGTGGTGAAGTCGTCTGGCTTCACCCCCTCTACCTCTATCACAAAATCAACCACTTCCTGAAAGGATTTTGCTGCAGCAGCTACCTGTAAGGCTGGAATCTGCAAATCTGACCTCAATCCTTTCACAAAGCGGCGAATCCGCTCTTGTGGACTGAAGCAAAGCTGAGTGGCATACCTAGATAATGCATGAAATTTGGCCTCATAAGCAGCAACAGACATCCTTCCTTGCTCTAGGCTCAGGAACTCATCTCTCCTCCTATCCCTCAAAGTCCGGGGTATATACTTCTCCATAAATAAGCTAGAGAATGACGCCCAAGTCATAGGTGGTGTCTGTGCTGGTTGACACTCAACATATGACCGCCACCACATTTTGGCGTTTCCCTGAAACTGATAGGTTACAAACTCAACGCCAAATCGTTCCACTATGCCCATTTTATGTAGTAACTCATGACAATCAACCAGAAAATCGTAGGCATCCTCAGATTCAGCACCCTTGAAGACTGGAGGTTTCAATTTCAAGAACTTACTGAAAAGTTCATGCTGATCGCTTGTCATTATAGGCCCTGTAGTCAAACGAGGAAACGTGCCTATTTCCAATGGAGCATCCATGCGGGGAGCCACAGCAGTTGCCTGTTGTACTTCCGGAACCTGAGGTGCTGGTGCAGAAAACACTGGAGGTATCTGGCCCTGATCAGATAACCCGCTAAGATAAGTAAGAACATGATTAATCATCTCTGGAGTAGGCTGGGGTGGTACTTCCTTATCTTGAACCTGCTTATTTTCCCCTTCCTCACCCTCTCTCACTACCTCATCAGTCGGTGGAGGAGTCACTGCTCTATTCCTAGCTGGACCAGGTGTTTGTCCTCTGCCTCTAGTGGGGGTCCTCCTGTGGCCCCTACCACAGCCTCTTGCCACTGCTCCTCCTCGAGTTACAGCCCCAATGGTTGGCTCAGACGCACCCTGTCTTGCCGGTGTTGGTGTTGGCACAGTTGTTGCTCTAGTTCTAACCATCTGCGAAATAGAGTGAGGATGTCAGATACCAATTTGTATCACCTAGATACCAATTGGATCAAAGTGATAGCACGAAAGAAAGAAAGAATGGAGTTTTCCTAAAGTCCTATAGCCTCTCGAAGAAAAGTAAAGGCGTCCCCATACCGTTCCTCAAGACTCTACTAGACTTGTCCTTGTGTGATGAGACCAACGAACCTAATGCTCTGATACCAAGTTTGTCACGACCCAAAACGAGTCGTGAGTGGCACCCACACTTAACCTAACTAGGTGAGCGAACAAACAAATATAAACCCCATCATTTACCAATAGTTCAACTATGAATAACAAAATAACGCTGAAGATCCAAAACTTATTAATGTAACAATTTAAGTAAGCTTCTAAAGTTTAACACTTATTATCCCCAAAATCTGGAAGTCATCACATCAAGAACATCTATCCTCAAATT
>NC_028640.1:43935880-43951782 GCF_001406875.1 Solanum pennellii | reverse complement strand
ATATATATATATTAACATTCCTCACTTTCTTTCCAATTTCATACACATATTCCTAGTATAAAATTTTAGCGAATGATTTACCTGAAGTCTAAGACGCTTGCTTTCTTCTTTCGTTCACGCTGCTCTCTTTCGTTCTCCTCTTCTGCTCTTTTTATTTTCTTCTACAGATTCTTTTTACCCTAATTATCAGATAATCAATTATAAAAAAAATGATAAAAGTAACCCACTATTTATTTCACTATTATCTTCTTTAACCACCAACTAAATAAATTATTAAAATTACCCCACTAATTTCATAATTATAATTATGAATAGTCCAAAACACCCATTTAAAATTTAGCGGAAGTCTGACCAAGTGTGGGGTTACGCAGCTTTTGACGGTCCGTCGTATCAATCAAGACATTGTCTTCTAAACAAGATCATGCTACATTCATCATAAAGCACAAACAATCATACTTATCATTCACATCATACTTCAATCAGTCATACTATCTTCTAGTCTTAGAGCCTGTTTGGCTCAGCTTAAAAGCTGGTCAAACTGACTTAAAAGCTGATTTTTGACTTATTTAGCTGTTTGGCAATACTCAAAATAGCTTATTTTAAGTTAAAAAAAACTTATTTTAAGCCAAAAGTTAAAAGCTGGGGTAGAGGTGCTTTTTTTTTTTTTAGCTTATAAGCTGTTTTAAGTTGACCACATTTTTATCTTTTTGCCCTTAATATTTTTATAGAATCTCCAAATTACAACATAACCCTAACATCTCTTTCTTCCATTTTTCCCTTTTCACGTTTGGCATAGCAACTTCAGCACTTTTATCCAAACACATAACTGCTTATTTTAAAAATAAGTTTCAGCACTTTCAAAAGTACTTTTTTAAAGCTGGTTTTATTAAGCCCATCCAAACGGGCCCTTAGATGCATAACTTCATATCATACCTCTATACATAAGCATTATGACATTACTTACTTCACGTTCAATGCCTTCAAAGCCATAATCACAATTCACATATATATTCATATACATTAGCTAAACACCGCCACCATAAGTGGACCATACCACACAACATAAATTCAATAAGAACTAGATAAATTTTGATCACCTTACCCTTCATCCAAGCAATGATCACCTTTTTCTGAATTTTCCAACAGTTTTTTATAATTAGTTATGGATAACAATATATAACCATAATACAACATATTATCAACACAGTTCTAACAATATCCTATCACATTCATCAAACCCACTTCATAAGACAAAATTAGAGAATTAGGATGATCATTGGTCCATAGAGCTTTTTATTATAAAACCATCAATTACCATTGAAAACATCATAATTCATCCATTTAAACCTTTTAATGCAATAACCCATGCTTAGAATTTGAAATAAGAATTTTTGGATTTTTGAGATCTTTTGAAAAGCCTTTGAATTGGCTCCTTGAATGATAGAAGAATGAAGGATGAAATCACCATACCTTAATGAAGTCCTATGCACGAAATTTGGGTTGAAAACCTGGAGAATTTGATCTTCTTCCTTGGAGCTTCAAAGCTAATCATTAGATGTTTAGCAAAGAGAGAATGAAGAGCTTTTGATTTTCAACTTGAGGGTTTTGTTTTGATTGGTGAATTTTGGGTAAAAGTGACTCAAAAATCGTTTGTAATGAATCCCCTATTTTCCCCAAAACACCCCTACACAATTTGGACCTTTTAATTAAGTCAAATTTGACTTTATAACGACGCGATCAAAATTGGGACATGGTTGCATGTCTCCGGGAATCCTCCATATCTTGGTTCTTGAATTTAATTTGAGTAAGAATAATTAGTGACTACACCGTGTTGCAAGAAAAACTTTTTTCCTTTTAAGTAACAAGGGTGCGATGCGCTAGAATCTCCAAAAATGGGCTGCCTTCACTCTGCTTTTGCAGTCTCCTTGCCAAACAATGTGTCCTCCTGAAGGACCCTTTGGTTGGTCCTTGGAGAGTCGTGCCTAGACGTTTTGACCCTAAACTAAATCATTAAGACACTAGGGTCACCTCCACTTACGTTATACTCTAAACAACACACAAAAGCACATACAACATACAAGGATATTGTACCACATACAAGACTAGTTTCCGCACGTTTTAGTCGTCCTTTGATGTTTGACTTGGAAAATATTTAAAACTGACTTCAAAGGATGAATTCTATAATTCTAACAAGTAATTAACTCAATAAAATCATGTTAAGCTCTAGTTGATCGTAGTTCATTTTGAGGGTCGTTACATGAATAGTCATGGAATGCGAAGTTCCATTAGATTCAGCATCTCTATGTTCTCTTTTATCTCATGCAACTCCCGATCTTTATCATTAATCTTGTGAAGAATGAGTTAAAGAGCCTCTCAATGTCGTACACCCTCATGCAAATTCATCTTTTTTCATTTTTGAGGAGGAAGGTGTTTGCTTTTTTTTTTTGTTGACACTCACTTTTTACTTCATGAGTTTCATAGACCAATCATCGAGTTGTTTCAACAAGTCATTTCATCCGGACACTTCCCTTTTCCCTTGTTAACTTTAACCAAGTTATGAAGACGCTTGACCACTAGTCCATAAGGTCGTTTTTGTCAAACACCCTTAAAAATGTTATCAGACACACATCATTTTTCTTGTCCAAGACCTTTATGAAAGCATTCCAACAACAATTTTTCGGGCAGTCCATGGTTAGGGTTCTACTTTAGTAGTACCTTAAACATTTCCACAGATCATGGATAGCCTCGCCTTCTGATTGCTAAAATTTTAGAAGGTAATCCCTATCAGCCTCAACATGGGATGTTTTCTTTGGTCATCACTCTATCCTTCTATACACATCTTCTATGCACTAAGGCACAACAAGCAAAACACGACTAAGTTTTATGAGTAAAATACTACTAACAAAAGAATAATTTCTACTCTACCAAAAGCGGCGCAATTGTCATTAGTGACAGGTCATCCATTACTAAGAGTTGATGGTAGTAAATAAGTATATATCCCCATCAACAGTTGGGATCTATCCAACAGGAAGTAGTTCTGAGAATATTTCGGTTAATCACAAATCAGCCCATGATAGTCATAGCTATAAGAAATTATTGAATAAAAACATGGTAAATTAGCCCATTACTATTGATATCACATCGCTAAATATATATAACTAGGCTAGACTTTAGTGGGGGTAAATTCTCTCTCGAGCAACTTACCCCGAATCAACTAAGTTTCTCTCGAACACCGAGTTGCAGCATTTAAGCACAACCTCCGCCTTAGACCAATCTATCTCTTAAGTTAAATGTGTGGGAGAGGGACTAGGATCCACTCCCTTGAGCTGAACCCACAATGACCCAATAACCATCGGCTATCAATTTAGAAGTTTAGTTTTAAAACCTCTCCTTCAGCAAGCTAAAAACACTAAGGTGAAATTATATTTGCAACTACAACCTCATTAAGATGAAACACAACTACTAAATGAAATCACATTTAACAAGTGAATATGCTAACAATTAGCAACTCCCTACAAAAGATTTAACTCATATCCACAAAATCAACCCCAAGAATTGGGGTTTTATCTAGACAAAGAATAAAGGAAGAACATGATACCAAATAGAAATAACATCTACTAGGTATGATTTATATTAACTTTAATAGAGTTTAGGATGAAGAATTTTCAACATGCACTTCGACAGACAAGAATCTTCATATATCCAAAGTTGATGAGGAAAGATTTCCAAAATCTCATAAAAACTCAAAATAGTAGCTAAGACTTAAAATTATTGTTCAAAAGTAAAAAATTGATATGAAGCTAACAATATTAACAGTAATTTATAGTTTCCAAAAATTTGTGCTACGAAGGACCATTTGCCAATCAAATTCAATTATGAAGTTATGAATGTAATTTAATCCGTGATCATAATAGAAATTATCAAAAACACTAATTTAAAGTGACAGGGCGACAACAAATTTCTGATACGGGGATTCTTTTGTCAATTAACAAATAAAATGAATGGGGGAAAATGGGTTTTAACAACATAAATATAAATTCTTGGGATGTGATCGATTATAGGCTAATTATTATTTATCGATAATCAGAATGTATTTTCAATTTTTTGAATCACTATGGGTAGGCTAGATTATAAGTGCAATATTTTTCTCTTGAACAACTACTACTATTCAGGCGAGTTTTCTTGAACATCGATAAACATAACACTACAAAATAGCCCAAAAAATTAATTTCTCCATTGGATCGATCTTGATAGATAGGAGTGATTTACGATTTATTCTCTTGAGTAGATGACATAAAAACCCACATTCTACAATCATCTATAAATAACCTTGGTATTAGAACCTCACTCTCGAGTAAAACCAAAATACTTAGATAAAATTCTATTTGAAACTACGATTCATAAATTACTACTCAACAATCAATCAAAACCACATTTAAACCACATATAAATAATTAAACAACAATATCCAAAAATCTAATTAAGCCAATTCTCACATGATCACACCCCAAGAATTGTGGTTTTAGCAACACATTATAAAAAAAGAGAAAAACAATTACCAAGTATTATAGCCATGAGTTGGTTAAAAGTTTCCAAGTCTCTACAATGTTTCAAATTTATTATTTCGAAAGACCAAATTGAAATTCTTCAAAATTGTCTCAGAAGTTACAGAGTCTCCAATCGGAACTCAAGCACTAAAAGGAATCTAAAAATTCTAAGAACTGTGGAATTAGAACTATGGGAACCTCGTTTCTCTTATTTTAAATTTAATATAAATTTGCCTAATTTTGTGCCATAAAGGCCATTGGGTGATGTAAGTCGCACATCGCCAACAAGGTTGGTGCTCCGCCCTTCGCTCCCTTACATCACCAATTTGCATTGTACATTAGTCCTTAGAGGTATGTAAACTTTGGTGATCATAGTTGTTGTCGCCGAGTTGTTCGACGATCGGTCGATTTCCCATTCCTGTCGCCAAACTTGTTTTTCTACAAGGATGGCATGCTAGAATTTTGGGCATGCTATAGAGTCACTCGTCTCTTCACCGAGCGGTCTTGGAAATAATCATGATCGCTTTTCCTTATTTCGTCAGCTTGTTAGTTCAGTTTTTCTAGGTAGTGTCCTTTCCTTGCCCTTTAGACTTCATAGCTGCAAATCAACAATTTTACATCATTTTAGAGCATAAACTAAGGATTTCATGACACTTTGAATATCACAACAAATCCCTAAATGAGTCAAAATTTCAGACTCAGCAATAACTTATCTATTAATTAGTTATAAATAGGCCTTAAATCCCTAGCAAACGTAGTACTAAATAATACCATACAAATACATGGACTATTCCTCCTAATATGCCCTATAAAACGACTCGTTAGTATTTTTGAGTTTTTTTTTATGTTTTTATAACGCATAAGAACTCTGTCCTAATTGATATTTCTTATGCTTGTCTCTGCCCAATCTATGTGTTACCATAAATATGTATTCCATAATTGATGAGATAAATAAGGAAATTGTACTAAAACCCTATATTTTCATCATATTAACATATTTTGTAGGCCTACACTATATGCTGATGAAACACTATCTAAACCATCATCAAACTATGCAACGTCTTTGAATAATGTAGAAAACAAAATCACAATGCCTATCGCTATCAAAGAAATAACTTACACCCATGGAGAGCCAACTATATTATAGGAGGAAGAGAAGGGTTTACCATAATTGGATAATTTTCTTGCTTCTTCTTTTAGAAGAATTGCTTTCATATTCAGAAGTCTTTTAACTTTGATATCGTCTTCATATGATATTTCTTACTTAAAAAAGTTTTTTAATAATATTCGAATATTTTATTCATCAAGGGGACACATCTTTTGAGCAGGAAGTTATAAAAATCCACAACTTTTTCCAGTTATTTATTATGTACAGATTAATAAAATTATATTTTACTTTTTATGAATGAATATATTTTTTAAATGGCGCGTTTAAACTAAAAGAAACCATTTACATTGAAATGATGAGATTGTTAGTGTGAAATGGACGTGCTCACAAAAAGAATGCTTTATTTTTGTTTTACAAAAAACACATGGAGAGGGAAATAGAGAATAAATTACAGATTGGGGTACTATGAAATTCGTAAAATTAGTCCTTCGCCATGTGAGATTAGGACCGAATGTAAGGTAGCATTCTTCAGTGATAAACACATCCTAATTTATTTTCCCTAAATTAATTATGAACCAAAATTACTGTATTTTACATAAATTTATGACTTGATCTATTTACCATCAATTAAAAAATAATTATTTAATAAATACGCATCCACTAAATCACCGTAATTAAATAAAATAGTTCCAAATCACCATTTAAAATTTATGAAAATAGTCGAGCCTGATCTTGTACTCAAAATACCTAGAGGGTCATTACAATAGATATCATATACATCTCGTTCGTTCCAAATAATCAAAAAAGGGCGAGGATATGAAAGGGTAATTGTCCCAACGATTCCTTCAAATATTAGTACCCAAAGTATCATCTTAAAATTATCAAACCAACTAATGAAAGATCTACACCCATCCCATGCAATGAATGAAATGTGGACATCTCAATACTTTGACGATAACTATTATATATGTACACTGAATTTACAACGGAACTATTCCCAAATGGACTCTTCAACTGATAGATTCTTCCACTAGACCTTTACATCATCAAGACAAATATTTTGTACCATAACCATGATATAATCCTGAATCAATATTTTCTACAACCAGGAGTGAACTTGAACAAACCCGCAGACATTTATAATGCACAAACCATCATAAATCTTATTAAGATTTTCTTCTCATAACATAAACTTTTAATGAGATTAAGTTATAAAAGTTTAATCTTTAGAAATCAGGTACTCATCAGGGGAGTACCAAACTTATATAACCTACAGAAGGAAATGATCAAGTAATCACCATCGAGACATACACCCAACCATACAAAATCTCTAAAAATACTTTATTAGTAGTTGTGATTGTAGATTGCTCTAAGGAATTGTATAAGTAGACCCAATGATCCTCACATTCAACTATACATAATTGAAATATGACACGACTACTTAATTAGTATTAAGATTGTCGAATAACTGTAATATACATGCTAGCTCTCAAATAAATTATCGAAAGTAATGTAGTAAATATAGAACCAATACAATACTTCCACAACTCCTAGATGAGAGAAAATATGTCATTTCAGATAAACAAGTAATTATAAACATTGTATACAACCAACAGGACATCATAGGATTAAAAAATCCTATCCACCACTAGGGATCCACCAATAAAAATGAAAACATGTGTGAGCATAGGTAATGAACCTATACAAACCATGTTGATCGTCATCAAAGACAGTTCATCCAATATGAAGCATTCACGGTCGTAAATGAGTAAATAACCTAACCAAGGGTAGGGATAGTTCCCACGATGAGTGGTTCTTTAAATATTTCAGCTAAGTACAAATCAGACCATGCTACTCATAGCTACAAGAAGTTTTCTATTGAAAACACGGTAAATTAAAGCTGGTGACACAAGTGTGAATTAACAATAGGCGGTTTGCAATCAAATTAATAACCAAAAACAATATGAAAGACTAATAGGGAAATGGGATTTGTGGGATGTGACCAGAATATGAGACGATAAACACCGTATGTAATTGCTAACGATTTTACATCGCTTAATATATGTAACTAGGCTAGATTTTCGTGGGGGTAAATTCTCTCTTGATCAAATTATGCAGAATCAACTCTGTATCTATAAAACACCTAATTGTAGCCTTTAAGCACAACCTCCACCTTAGCCCAATAACCCTCTTGACTAGAAAGTGTGGTAGAGGGACTACGATTAACTCTCTCCAGCTAAACCCATGAAAACACACTAACTAACAGCTATCAATATAATAGTCTTAGTTTTAAAACCTCTCTCTCTCTCGAGCAAGCGAAAATACTAAGGTGATATCGTATTTGCAACTACAACCTCATTACGTTAAAAAACCACTACTAAATCAAAGCACATTTAAACAACCAATATACTACCAATAAGCAACACCCAACAATAGATTTAACTCGTATCCGCAAAATCACACCCTAAGAATTGGGGTTTTAGCTAGACATAGAAAAAAGGAAGAAAATAATACCAAATTGAGATAACATCAACTGGTTATGATTTACATGAACTTTAACTGATTCTAGGATTAAGAATCCAACACCCACTTTGAATTTCTTCAACATGAGAATCTTCAAATCTCCAAGGTTCAAGATCAAGCTTCCTGGAAGCTCTAAAAAAACTAAAAATAGAAGCAAGATCAAGCTTCCTGGAAGCTCTAAAAAAACTAAAAATAGAAGCTAAGTCTGAAAATTAATATTCAAACCTAAAAAAATTGATACTAAGCTAAAAATATTAGCATCTATTTATTGTATTAAAAAAGCTGTGCTACGAAGGACCACTCGACATTGTTAATCGAGATTCCCGATCAACTCAATGATTGCCCTTTGTGTATATATATATTTGTCTTTGGTTAGCCTACATTATCTTTGCATTATGCGACATAATACTGTTTCACAGAACTTGTCGACAACATACCGACTACAACTCTTCACCGCCGATTTGATCCTCTCTTTCAAGGCTTAGCTCACTAGAACAAAAGGTGAAGATGAAACCTTTTGGCGACACGCTAAACGGGTTCGGTGATCCTTGAATGTTCATTACTCTGTTATTTCAGGTGCCTTTGTTACTTTTTTCTCGAGTGTGTCCATGACTTTCTCTCCAAGTGTAAGTACCTGAAACTCATGATATTTTATCAGTTTTAGAGACAATATGCATATAATGACACTAAACCTATCAGAATATATTCCTAAATTACTCCAAATCATGGACTGATCACATGTACATAATAAAATTGGTGATCACATAAGAATGTATCAAATTGAGGTGAAATTACACTAAATGCTTCCTCTAAAGAACTATATCAAATACTTTCATTAAGTAGAATTCATTTCTTTGACTTTTAGCTACCTATAATCCACTAGACTTGTCCCACTACGATCGTACCCTATACTATATTTACATGACTCCACATACGCTTCACATTATACCTTTGAATCCAACAATTTTTATACTAACAACCATTATAACTACTATTACCATTTACCTTAAATCATGCAATAGCTTTTAAGTGAAACCCTTCATTATATTGTTTAACAATAAATAGTAACTACTCTTACAATCGATCATTTCTTACCTTACAAAACCATGCTTTTACAATACACCATAAATGAATAAGACTATAGAACTATAACTATGAGTCTATGAAGCCACTAAAACAAAGAAATATGTCGAGACAAGACCCCCTATCACGACCGGGGAGCACCCCTAGACGTAACGGTGTCTTCGTCCTCGAAGAGGCCTTAGACTAGCCCTTAGCATTCATCATGGCATATCCTAGGTAGAGAAAATGAAGAAAGTATTAAACTTTTACATATAAAGTATACTTAGATTTCTCGCTTATCATAGATGAAGTTTACGTAGACTTCTCATTTAACAACAAATTTAAGTAGTCTAATATTGTCTCACATATACCATCTATAAGAGAATTACAAAGTTTAGGACATATGCCTTACAGTTGTAGAACATGCCTCATATAGGCTTACAACAAAATCTCAAATATAAGGAAAGAACAACAGTCTTAGACATAGTCAATACTAATAAATCTAGACAAGAGGCATCATTCTCGGACTTGAGGACTCACCAAAAACTTGAGAAAAGATCCAAGTCTTCCTTGCAAATGATCTTGAATCTCTTCAATGGACCAAACCAACACTGTTGGGAAAAAGGGAAGAAAATATGGGTTAGTACATTACACGTACTAAGCATGACTTTTATGCATAAAAATCAACAATGCATGAAAAAAGGGACATTTTAGTCAAAGTCATGCTTTCTATCAAATTAACCCAACATGCAGATATTTGTAAGAATTACAAGTCAACTCAACATAATATTAACCCAACATGTGGACAACCCAAGCAATACCTTGTGCAATGCTAAGAATAGAATTCCATAACCCTATCCAAAGCTAAGTATCATATTAAGTCACGTACTTCATACATATAACATAACCTTATATTTTATCATGACATGATTTATTCATACAGATCACTCATAGCTTGTCAACATAACACATAATCAAATTAATCATACAAGAACACTACTAAGACCGTCCCTTAGGATTCCACAAGTGCAATATGTAAAAGAAGATTTATACCCTCCCTTACACTATAAAGAAACCTTTATGAAAGTTCTAGAGATTTAACACATTTCCTTTATTCATTTACTTTTACATTAGGGAAATAAGTTGCAATAACCGACATTAGACCATGTGAGCTACATGGAATCCAGTGTTCTACTCGCACACCAAAAAGAGAGGGTTAACACTTTCCTATGGTGTAACCTTTCGTACATAGCTATATAGGTGGAATCACTAAGCTAGAGTGGGCACATAGTTAAAGGTCAAGGAGATTGTTACTACAAACCCTAACTTGCTATATCTGGGGGTTTCCCTCTCATGAGACAACAAATACCTTGGGAATCAAGACATGCTATACGTGAGGAAACTCATGTGGCGAGCCGGACTTACTAAGCGTGAGACCCTCATCTCATTTACATGCCTTTTTGGTGCTAACCATTTATTACCTTTAATAATTATTTTTATTGATCATACAAGTTCACATTAGTCTCTACTAGACCCTTACGTAAAAATCTTACCATAATTTCTCATAGGTAATCATAACTGAGAACAATCCTATCACTTTAAAAACCACTAATAGGTGAGTAAGTAATTCACTTAACACTTTATTATAATCACGAGAACTACTTTCAATCATATAATAATTATATCATAACATGCATACATACTTCATAGATAATTTAAATGTTTAGGATTAAGGATGAGGAATACATGTCATCAACACCACCACAACACATTAGACATTGGATCATTACTATCTAAGTAACTCATCTTGCATAGTTGAATTTAAGGAAGTACTAAGCATCATACCTTCTTGCCATTTCATGGGCCGTCATACCTCCATTAATCAAGAATACATAACAAATACATAAACAAGATAAATTCAAGAAATAATACATAGCAAATATCATTCTACACAATCCATATACTCATCATCTTTCACAATTACCATAGAAATTTCACGGTTTGATGAGTTTAGGGAAACACAAGGGTCCAACGGGAAATATCTAGTGATTAATAAAACTAGGCATAAGTACATAGTGATTCAACAATAAAAATACATAATTCATCACCATTTAATAACAATTTCATTTTGAAAAGAGGACCCATGTATAGATAGAAACCCTAGTCTTAGGGGAGTTCTGAAATACTCTTTTGGAAGGGCCTCTTGGGGAAAGAAGTCCCAAGAGTGAGATAAATCATAACTCAAGGATGATTTGACACGAATTTGAGTTGGATTCCTTGGCGAATTCGTCCTCTTCTTGAAGATCTAGATTTCCTTCAATGGAGGTTAGAGTTGGGGAGAGAGAAACTAGAGAAAACTTGAAGCTAAGTGGGTTTTGGGATTTTAGAAGAATTAGGTTAGTATGGTGACTTAGGGGGCTTATATAGTCCTTAATTAACTAACTAAAACCTCCCCTAAACATTAATTAATTAACTAACTACTTAACTAATAACCCTAACTTAAACTAAAATTGAATAGTGAAGTGGAGTGTCAAATGACGAGAACCCGTCGATGCCTCGTTGATCCAACCACGGACCGTACTGGTCAAATGTGGTTTGGATCAGAGGCTGGTTATTTCGGTCATCTTGATTATTGTATAAGTGTCAACCAACGAGCCGCAACGATGGATCGTCGTTCAAACGACGGCTCGTCGTTTGGTCTCGTTGTTGCACACTGCCAATTAACACTTATTGATGGTCAATGGTTGGGTCCTCCTCAAGGACCCTTAGGGTGGTCCTTAGGGAGTCGTACCCAGATGTTTCAAACCTAAAAACACTCTAACATGTATTCTAAACCTTTTCACCAAATTTGACCTTTTTTGGACTCTTAAAATCCCTTGAAACACACATAGGCACAATAGCTGAATTTCACTAGTCTCCAGACGTCGTGGTCGTTTCTTGACATTTTGATTCTTACCCTTCCTAATGAAGTTTATTACCTTTGTCTAGCTTAGAAACACTATTTTAAGCATATTTCACCTAGTGAGTCTCTAGAATAATTCATGGCACTTCTGAAGTCTTACAACCCCTGATCATCCTTACAACTGAAAACTAGAAAGCAATGTAACAAGGAGCCCTCCAAAAAGCAAGGAGGCTCATAAACCCATGAGTGCTAAACTTGATCAACGAGGAACTAGATTCTGATCCTAGTTACCAATATTTGCATTATAAGATGATACCGTCCAACTGCCATTAGTACATTTAATGTATGAAAATACGAGTTGGAATGCTAAATATAACATAGGCTTGAAAAGAATCTGAAAGAAACACTTCCCTTGGTTTTAATAAACTTATGGATAAACCAACTAAATATGACGCAATAAAACACATGCAATATACAAAAAGTTCTATAAAAAAGTAGAAATCAACTTACTTCGTTAAATAATATGTGATGTTATCACATCAAGTTTACTCATACAAAAAAGTAATATAGTTTGTGCTGGAGTTTTCCTAACCGATAACCACCACTCTGAGCCTAAGTTGTGATACAAAGACTTACAAATGTTTTCATAAATTTTCTTTATTTTTTCCTCATATAGGACGTCTTAACTAAATGAAACCTCCATTCAATGGTAAAAATCACTTAATGATTCATCTACAAGTATGATCTTTTACACCACATGATGGCTTCATGGTTTATGGGAACTTGTGTTATCTTAACTCGCGTCCCCATAACGGTGGTCAATACTACTCCCAAAATGTAATTAGCTCATACAATTTTAGAACAAAACTATTTCTTTGGTTTTCAGATAATTACTCTAAACTTTGCTTAAAAGCTCTCTTGGAAATCAGTGTTTCCCTTTCATGATCAAATGTTGAAAACATAATAACTCTCGACAATAATTAGTTCCCTTATATCTTTTGAGAAATGAACTCACCTTTTTACTCTTTGTTTAATGGCAAAGATTAATTCTTAAAACAACGTCAAAAATTTTGTGAATGGACTTTTGAAAACTTTATGAACTTCTCTTGACTTGATTCCTAACATCTATATTTCGCTCTTAACTTTCTTTTAATTGAATTATTGTTTAAAGGTTCATGATCGCATGTTTATTGATGGTTTCATTATGTTTAGTCATACCTTACAAAGTTGTAATCAACTAGTAAACATAGGTACGTTGCTAAGGAACTACTACGGAAGATGGGGATGAAATGGGAAGAACTAGCGTCCTTGTCTCTATGAGTGAATTCAGTGATAAGTTTGGGGCGCTTTGGCTAGCACGGCTCCCTAGAGCTCAACATTCATATATCCTTTTTGGTCTTTTTGATGAGCGACGCCCCAGGCCCCCATACCTAGGTGCATATGACTTTTCTTCTTTGTTTTTATCTCTAAAACCCCTATTTCAACTTAGTTAATCAACTATACAATCAATATATGGAATATTCTAATCTAATTCACACCAAAAAGTCATCGATTCAGATCAAACAACTCCTCAATAATTTCAACGAATCAAGAATTCTATAAAAATTCAACAACTCCATTTCTAAGCCTTCAATAACTTATATTAGCCGAAGAAAATCATGATTAGTGTCTGGGTGAAATAAAAGAATGCTATGTAATATTACATACCTCCTAGGGATACCCCTTAATGAAATCTACAAGCGGTTCTTGAACGTTCTTGACGAATCTTGAACAACCTTCTCTTTTCTCGTCTTTTCTCTTTTCTCCAAGCCCTCATGTGAATTTTAACTTTTCTAAATTCATCTAATTCAGAATATGCCTCAATTAAACTCCTTAAAATGAATTAAAATAATTGGCTAACGAAATTTCCAAAATACCCTTCCATAATTAGGTTTTAGATTTTCCATATTTGAACAACACAACATCGAAAGGTCATATCTCGCTCATACAAACTCAAAATCGCAAATATCAGCGGCATCGTAAAGATAATTCAACAATCTTTCCTAGAGTATTGCAAAAAAAAAAAAACTGATTCATCATGACCTAGGATTTATGATCGTTTAAAGTTGACCAAAAATTCACACTTTACTTGACTTAAATTTTTTTCAAAAATTTCATTCTTTCCAAAAATGACTATTTCAATTTTTAACTTCTTCCTAGTTATTTAAATTTGCAAGATGTTACTATATATCCCCCTTGGGAACATTCATCCTTGAATGATATTATTCTTAATAGGCTAAGGGAGTAATATAAAACATACAATTCAAACACCCAACAAGAATAATGCATTTTCAACATGCCAACTTATAAATTAAATGTTAAGAATAGGATAAGTACCTTAATTTGGAACTTCTAGAGATTCAAAGAGATGTGTATATCTCTTGTCTATATCCTCCTGATATTCCAAAGTAGTATGTTCAATGTTTTTTTCCTCCAAAGGACATTGATTGAAACTACTTCCTTAGTCCTCAACTTGCGAACTTTGTGATCTAGAATATGGACCAGAATCTCTTAATAGTGTAAGGTATCCTTGATATCAATATCTTTAGTTTGTATGATGAAGGAAGCATTTCCCATGCACTTCTTCACCATGGAGATGTCAAATACTGGATGAACTGCTGCTTACTCTTGTGATAGCTCCAGCTCATAAACTATACTACCAAACTTTTTTTATATTAAGGGAAAATATACTAATACAAAGCTTCCCCTTCTAACCAAATCTCATAACATTATTCATTAGTGAAACTTTTAGATATACCAATCATCTACTTAAAACTCTTACAACCTTTTCCTAACATCATTGTAGAATTTCTAACGACTCTTTGTCCATTTCAACCTTTCTTGAATCACTTTTACCTTCTCCATTATGAACTAAATCTGGTCCTACCAACCGAGTTTCACCAATTTCAAACCATCCAATATGATATATGCGTATTCTCCCATAAATAGCATCATAAGGAGCCATTTGGATGCTAGAGTGGTAACTATTGTTGTACGCAATTTTGATAAGAGGTGAGTGATCATTCCGATTGCCTTTGAAATCAATCACACAGGCCCTCAACATATGCTCTAAGTTCTGAATTATACGTTCGGCTTTCCCATCGTTATGAGCATGAAAGGCAGTACTTAGAGTCACCTTTAAACTCAAGCTCCTTTGGAATGTCTTCCAAAACTGTGCAGTAAATTGCACACCTCTATATGAAATAATGGAGACCGGAACCACGTGAAGTCTAATCAACACTTGAATATATAACATGACATAATCCCTTTCTTAATGGGTTGTCTTTACCCACAAACAGTGAGCTGCTTTTTTCCTTGTATCGACAAACACATAAACGGAATAATGGTACTTACAAGATATCAAATCCGGGTTTACCCCCTAGACGTAACCGGCATCGTCGTCTCTTTGAGGACTAAGACCAGTCTCTTAGTTTACATCATCATTACATTCATAGGTCAAATTTAGCAGAAAATTTAAAACTTTTCTTTACTTCTACTTGGAGGTTTACATAGACCTCTACATACACATAATATATATATCGAGTATACATAGACTCTTCGTATAGGAAGGTTACATAGCCTTCTATTTTTATTGCGCACACAGACATAATATATGTATCGAGTATACATAGACCCTTCGAATAGGAAGGTTATATAGCCTTTTACTTTTATTGCACACACACACACACACACACACACACACACATATATATATATATAT
>NC_028640.1:43878381-43935651 GCF_001406875.1 Solanum pennellii | reverse complement strand
AGAGAGAGAGAGAGAGAGAGAGAGAGAGAGAGAGAGAGAGTGTATACATAGACCCTTCTTATAGGAAGGTTACATAGCCTTCTAATTTTATTGAACATAAATATATATAATATAGAACATAGTCTTCAAAGATTGTCTCATCTCATAACCATCTAACACGATTAGCAATTTGGGCATAGCCACATATAGGCTTTAACAATCCTTACTCAAATGAAAGTAGATAGAATATAAGAGTCTTAGAACTAAAACAACAACATAATATCTATATTGGCACCTCCCTCGGACAACGACGACCTACCCCACTTGGATTATCAAAGATCCAAGCCTTCTTCAAGTAGCCTTCCAAAGCACTTCAACGGTTGGCGCTCTGACTGAGCTGACCGTCGCACCTGATGCAAAGTTGTTTCTTTTTTTTTTCAAATCCATTCCCAATGATATATGCGAGGTCAATAAAATTCTCCAGTTCTGAAGAAAATGGAGGCGAACCATATTACTAATTTTGTTGTTACGGTCGGAGGAGTCGGTGGTTGTGGTGGTGGTGGAGAACATATTACGGCGAGAAGCCCAGAATGATACAGTAATACAGTATTAATATGCCCAATTGCTTAAGAACCCAAGCTAACCTAAAATCTTTAGGAAAAAGGAAGAATTGGGGTTAGTACACCACTTGTACTAAGTATGAGACCACATGCACACATATTATACCAAGGAAAAGGACATTTTATAAAATATTCACTTTTCATTTTAAACCTTCATGCACATTCAACAAGAACATACCAATCAACATTGCATATTCATTAAGTCATAGGCATGTACATAACAAGAACTACAACATCAAGTATAGTCAAGTCAACTATACATATCATTTAAGTAAATACATTCTCAAGTAACTCTATCATTAAGTCATATATTAACATTAAGCATCAATAAGAGTACATTTTAACAAGTGCAATAACCAAGCAAATCCCCATAACCTTACTCAATCAAGTAACTCAATAAAAATCATGTCTAACATCCTACTATAAATAACGTGGCTTTAATTGTACATGTCATCTAACTTTAACAATATAAACCAACAGATATTCATAAGTGAACTAATCAAATATAGTACGAACAATGTGCAAGTTCATCATATGCATGTCATATAATATTTTAAGCATAATCATACATAAGAACATCCTCCTAAAACTCCGCTCAAGGCTAACTAGTGCAATGCTTAGGTAGAGTCCCATACCCCTACTTAGACTAAGCTAGACGACCCCTTAGGTTATTATAGTTAGAGATCAATCCTTTAGTTCATTTTACCTTTTGGGAAAATCTTTCCCTAACCGACATAGACCACATGAGTTAATGTGGAATCTGGTGTAATAAAAACCATACACCGAAGGAAGGCGGAGTACTTGCCAAGGTAGTACTAAAACATGAAACATAGCAACTAGGTGGATCCACTAGACAATATTCCTATGGGGGAAACATAGTTCAAGAACTAGGAGATATAGTTAGGACTCTCTTTATGCTACATGCATTGTAGTCTCGAATCTCAAGAGTACATTAGTGATCCTACCTTCCCTAAGTGGGAGGGACACTCCTCACTCTAGTTCACTCGGTGCGAAGATATAGTCCCTTTTGAAATGTCTTTAAGCCTTTATTATCAATCATAGCTTAGTTTAGGTCATAGGGTCTAACACTTGTATAACATTATAATAATCGTAGCTCAATAAGAATTGCATGACTATAAGTCCTTTCATTAAAATTCATTGAACTGAGGTTAGCGCATTAACATTTCATATCATGATAAGTCATATTGGTAAATCATTCACCCTCCCATGTTGCACTCTCAACTAGGTGATTCTTCCATAACACCTTTACGGAAGCCACCTCTTTATTGCTCAACTTCTTGACTTTCCTATCAAGAACTTGAACTGGAACTTCCTCATAAGAGAGATTATCCTTCACACCAAGACCCTCAATAGAGAGGATGGACGCAGGATTACCGATACACTTNCCCCCCCCCCTTTAGGAACATTCGTCCCCGAATGACACTATAGGTCCTTAGAAGGAAGGAATAGACTCAAGATTAGCAGCCCAACCAACAACAATACATAATGACATCAACCAAATCGTTTACACAAGGAAATTAAAAATTACAATTACCACACATATGGATCAACATTACATTATGAGGAATATCCTTCTCATAACAACAAGAGCTCAACATAACATATATGAGTCAATTACGTCAAAGATCAACTTACCAACACGCTGCATATCATTTCTTAAAGACTCACCATATCAAAATGCACAAGATAACTCAAACAAGCCATAGAGCAAAATTTCAAGTTCAAATGCATAATTCCACAAGGATTCACCGTAACAATATCGAAAAATGCATCTTTTGCAGAACTTTACAAAAATCAAGGCAATTTTAATTTTCTCATTAACTTCATTATTAGTAAGAATTACTAACCTTAGTTATCAAAAAGATGAGGGTAATGGGACTTCATATCGGCCTCAGCCTCCCATGTTGCACTCTCAACTAGGTGATTCTTCCATAACACCTTTACGGAAGCCACCTCTTTATTGCTCAACTTCTTGACTTTCCTATCAAGAACTTGAACTGGAACTTCCTCATAAGAGAGATTATCCTTCACACCAAGACCCTCAATAGAGAGGATGGACGCAGGATTACCGATACACTTCATAAGGATGGAAACATGGAAAACCGATGAACCGAAGCCAACTCATTAGGAAATTTCAATTCATAGGCAACCTTACAAATCCTTTGCAAGATTTCATAGGGACCCACATAACGAGGACTCAACTTCCCTTTCTTGCCAAATATAACCACCCCTTTCATAGGTGAGATTTTCAAATACACATTATCACCTTCTTCAAACTCCAAATCCCTTCTCCTATGATCGGCATTAGACTTTTGCCTACTATAGGTCGTTTGCAACCGGTTCCTTATGATATGAACTTTCTCTAAAGTCTTATAAGTCAAATCGAGAACAAGAAGCGAAGGCTTACCCACTTCAAACCATCCAATAGGAGACCTACACCTCCTGCCAATAAGGCTTCACAGGGAGCCATGGAGATGGATAAATGAAAACTATTATTATAAGCAAACTCCACCTAAGGCAAATGCTTATCCCAATTTCCCTTGAAATTAATAATACAAGCCCTAAGCATATCCTCAAGGGTTTGAATAGTATATTCCTCTTGACCATCTGTTTCGGGATGAAAAGCGGTACTCAACTTCACCTTAATACCCAACTTTCTTGGAATGACCTCCAAACCCTAGATGTTAATTGTGCACCCCGATCCGATATGATGGATAAAAGAATACCATGACTACACAAAATCTCATATATGAAGATTCTAGCATAATCTTCCAGCGAATAAGTAGACTTGATGGAATAAAGTGAGCGGACTTAGTCAACCTATCCACATCACCCATATAGAGTCATATTGCCTTTGAGTCTGAGGAAAACCTAGTACAAACTCAATATTAATGGCTTCCCACTTCCGAGTAGGAACTTGGATTTCTTGTAGTAAGACACCCAACTTCTGATATTCCGCTTTCACTTGTTGGCAATTTGGAAACTTAGCAACAAACTCTGCTATGTCATTCTTCAAACCTTCCTACCAAAATATTTCCCTAAGGTCTTGGTGCATTTTTATCGAGCCCAGATGAATGGAGTAGCGGAACCCATTAGCTTCCTCAAGGTTCCGGTTCCTCAACTGATCTACCTTGGGAACACACAATCTTCCTTGGTACCTCAAAATACCATCCCCTCGTAGGGAGAATGCCTCATTAAGCTTGCCAAGGACCGATTCCTTCAACTCCATGAATGACTTATCATGGTGTTGTTTTGAATTCACCTCAACTACCAATGATGACTCGGAGTTATGATGGACCATGAGACCACCATTCCGAGAATCTTTCAACCTCACACCCAACCTAGCCAACCTATGAACATCTTTCACTAGGTCTTTCTTGGATTCTTCTATGTGAGAGACACTACCCATATTCATATGACTTAGAGGATCCGCAACCACATTGTCCTTGCCAGGGTGATAAAGGACACTTATGTCGTCATCTTTCAACAATTTTAACCACCTTCATTGTCGGAGATTTAAATTCTTTTGGGTAAACACATATTGGAGAATCTTATGGTTTGTATACACATCAACATGGACACCATACAAGTAATGCCTCCATATATTTAAGGCAAACACCACGGCCACTAACTGAAGGTCACGAGTTGGATAGTTTCTTTCATGCACCTTAAGTTGCCTAGAAGCATAGGCGATCACCTTTCTATGTTGCACAAGCACACACCCTAAATCCACTGGGGATGTGTCACAATACACAACAAAACCCCTTGTACCCTCTGGTAAAGTAAACACCGGAGCGGAAGTAAGCCCATCCTTCAACATTTGGAAGCTTCTCTCACATGCCTCCTACCATTCAAATTTCTTACACTTTTCGGTCAATGTAGTCAAGCAAGATGCAATAGATGCAAAACCCTGCACAAAATTCCGATAATAATCCACTAAACCTAAGAAACTCCTAATGTCGGTTGGAGTCAATGGTCTAGGCTGAATCTTTACCACCTCTTTTTTCTTTGGATCAACCTCAACTCCCTCACTAGAGATGATATGACCAAGAAATGTCACCGACCTCAACCAAAATTCACATTTTCTATACTTGGCCAAAAATTGCTATTCTTTATTGCTTGCAACAACACCCTCAAATGGTTTATGTAATCACCCTCATTTTTCGAATATACCAAGATGTCGTCAATGAAGACAATGACAAATGAATATAGGTAACTTCATGACACCCTATTCATTAGGTCCATAAACGCCACCGGAGCGTTTGTGAGACCAAAGGAAATTACTAAGAACTCATAATGGCCATATTTAGTCCGAAATACTGTCTTTGGTATATCCTCACCTTTCACCCTAAGTTGGTGATACCCCGATTTCAAGTCAATCTTAGAAAAGTAACTTTCCCCTAGGAGTTTATCAAACAAGTCCTCAATCCGAAGGAGAGGATACTTATTCTAAATAGTGACTTTATTGAGTTGGCAATAATCAATACACATTCTTAAGGACCCATCCTTCTTTTTCACAGACAAAATCGGAGACCCCATGGAGAAATACTAGGTCTTATGAAGCCTTTATCTAGAAAATGTTTGAGTTGAGCCTTCAACTCTTTCAATTCGCCCAAAGCCATCCGATAAGGAGGAATTGAAATGGGATTTGTATCTGGTAGCAAATCGATACGAAAATCAATTTCTTGTTTGAGAGGAATACCGGGCACATCATTAGGAAAGATATCCATAATTCACTCACTACGGGGGCCGACTCAATGGGAGGAATTTCGGAGTCTAAATGTTGGACTCTTACAATATGGTATCGACAACCTTTAGAGATCATTTTGCATGTTTTAGACAAGACATGATACAACCTCTAGGAATAGAATTTACCCCTTTCCACTCAACAAGGGGTTCATTTGGAAAGTTAAAATTTACCACCCTTGTCCTACAATTAATAGAGGCAAGCAAACATGCAACCAATCCATACCCAAAATGACATCAAAATCAAGCATATAAAGTTATACTAGTTCAACATAAGAAACTCTATTGGGCAACATTATTGGACAATTTCTTTACACCCTTTTTGCTACAACTGACTCACCCAACGGAGTAGACACTCTAAAAGGTTCATGCAAAATATCAGGCAAAATATTAAAATTTTTGGCTACTAGAGGAGTAAGAAATGATAAAGTAGAACCGGGCTCAAGTAAGGCATATACATCAATATAGAAGACTTTCTACATACCGGTGACCACGTAGGTAGAAGTCTCTTGCTCACCCCTAGAGCGGAGAGCATAGAAGCGGTTCTTCTTTGGAGCCTCATTTGAACAACTTGCTTTAGCTTGACCACTAACCTTGTCTTGACCCCTTTTATTAAGGCAATCCCTAACCTTATGCCCACTTTTACTACCACAAAAACAATTTTCCGTCCCCTTAAGTCAATCACCATAGTGCTTCTTGCTACACTTTCCTCAAGTTCGCTTCGTGATTGCTGAACTGGTGCCCTTCCCCTTTTTTGGCTTAGGGTTAGACACCGTATCACCACTAGCCTTAGAGAACTTGGAAGGAACTTGATTAGAAACCCACTTCTTAAATCTAGTATTGTCTTGTATGTCCAGCCTTTTTTTTAAGAACCACCATCAAAAGATTTTGCCCTCTTAGCATCTCTACTCTTCCTCTTAGCCCTTGCCTGTTCCACATGTTGGCAAGTACCATAAGGCGGGAAATTTTCATTTTGTCATGTAGCATAGCCAAATGACACTCATCTTGTAAATCATCAACACCCCTAACAAAACGGCTCATTTCATCTCTAGGATCGGAAACAAAAGAAGGAGCATATTTTGACCATTAAGTGAATTTCAAGGAGTACTCGTGAACACTCATACCTCCTTGGCGAAGGTTGATGAACTCCACCACTTTAGATTCCATCATATTCCTAAGAAAGAACCTATCAAGAAAAGCCTTCTTGAAGATTTCCCAAGTAACCGGATCACCCCTTAATGTCCTATTATCCCTCCATTACACGTACCATGCCTGAGCCACATCCTTGAGTTTATAAGTGGCTAACTCGGCCTTCTCACTATTAGACAACCCGATTGCCAATATTATCTTATAGACCTCATCAATGAACTCTTGAGGTCTTTTTCACCATAGACCTGTAGAAAGTCGGAGGATTCATCCGTGTGAAATCCTTTAGACGAAAAGCCACGGTAGGAACTTGTTAATTTCGACAGGGCACAACCTTCCGTTTAGCTTGGGCCATCATAGCTTGGACTTGAGCGGTGGAGACTTGTGCTTGGTAATAATGGTTTGGGCCATTTGGAAGAGAGCGACCCTTATGTTCTCATCCATCAAAGGAGGAGGATTCATCGGGTCTTGGTCATCATTCTCACCTTTCTGAAGAGGAGGAACTTGATCACCACAGGGAGCGCTCCAGCATTGGCAATCTCTTATACAAGCCTTCGTGCCCCATTCCTTCAAGTATTCATTTCCTATAATCACAATAGAATTGTTATATGCAAAACCACAACATCAGCATACTCTAATGGCACGTTATTAGATATCCAAGAAAGTGAGAGTTTCCTAAGCATCACGTAGGTTCCTATTTATAAGTGTTGCGCTCCTCACAATTATGAATACGAACTAACATAGACTTAATTGAGAGAGAGACATTGACTTAAAGATAATTTAACCTTATGCTCTGATACCAAGTTTGTCACATCCAGGTTACCCTAGACGTAACCGTCATCGTCGTCCTCTCTGATGACTAAGACTAGCCTCCTAGATTACATCATTACATTCAAAAGTCAAATTTAGCGGAAAATTTAAAACTTTTCCTTACTATATATATATATATATATATATATATGTATGTATGTATATATATCGAGTATACATAGGCCCTTCGTATAGGAAGGTTACATAGACTTCTACTTTTATTGCACATAAATATTTATAAGATAGAACATAGTCTTCAAAGATCATCTCATCTCACAACCATCTAACACGATTAGAAATTTGGGCATAGCACATACATCGATGTAAAGGTAGCCACATATAGGCTTTAACAATCCTTACTCAAATGAAAGTAGACAGAATATAAGAGTCTTAGAACTAAAAGAACAACATAATATCGATATTGGCATCGCCCTCGGACAATGGCGACCTACCCCACTTGGATTATCAAAGATCGAAGCCTTCTTCAAGTCGCCTTCCAAAACACTTCAGCGACTTGAACCTAAAATGTTTAGGAAAAAGGAAGAAATGGGTTTATTAACACTTGTACTAAGTATGAGACCATATACACACATGCTTTGAAATCATACTAATAAAAATGTCATTTACTAAAATATGCACGTTTTACTTGACACCTTCATGGACATTCAACAAGACCATACCAATCAACATTGCATATTCATTAAGTCATAGACATGTACATTACAAGAACTACAACATCAAGTCTAGTCAAGTCAACCATATCATATAAGTAAAATACATTCTCAATTAACTATACCATTAAGTCATATATTAACAATAAGAATGAATAAGAGTATATTTCAACATAACCAAAGAAAGACAAATACCCATGAACCCCTAATTCAACAACTGCAATGACCATGCAAAGCCACATAAATTTACCCAATCAAGTAACTCAATAAGAATCATGAATAACATCCTACTTCACATAACGTGGCATTTAGGTGTACATGTCATCTTGCTTTTAACAATATAAACCAACACATATTCATAATTGAGCTAATCAACATATAGTACAACAATGTGCAACTTCATCATATACATGTCATATAACATTTTAAGCATAATCATACATAAGAACATCCTCCTAAGACTTCCCTCAACGCTAACTAGTGCAATCCTTAGGTAGAGTCCCATACCCCTACCTAGACTAAGCTAGATCCCTTAGGTTATTATAGTTAGAGTTCAATCTTTTAGTTCATTTTACCTTTTGGGAACATCTTTCCCTAACTAACATAGAACAAATGAGCTAATGTGGAATCTGGTGTCATAAAAACCATACACCGAAGGAAGGCGGAGTACTTGCCAAGGTAGTACCAAAACATGAAATAGAGCAACTAGGTGGATCCACTATCCAATATACCTATGGGGGAAACATAGTTCAAGAACTAGGAGATATAGTTGGGACTCTCTATATGCTACATGTATTGTAGTCTCCAATATCAAGAATACATTAGTGATCCTACCTTCCCTAAGTGGGAAGGGACACTCCTCACTCTAGTTCACTTGTTGCTAAGATATAGTCCCTTTTTGAAATTTCTTTAAGCCTTTATTATCAATCATAGCTTAGTTTAGGTCATAGGGTCTAACCCTTTTATAACATTATAATCATCATAGCTCAATAAGAATTGCATGAATATAATTCCTTTCATTAAAATTCATTGAATTGAGGTTAGCACATTAACATTTCATATCATGATAAGTCACATTGATAAATCATTCACCCTCCTTATAACATTTACATCTTAAGACAACACCTCAAAATCATAATTAAGAAATTTCAATTCAACATCATACCACCCTATCAATCCTAATTCAAGATATACTCCAATAAAACATCATGACTTAATCACAATTAACCACAATTTGAGGTAAGGGATAGATATCATAAGACTTACCAAGTCTCCTTCATAGATCATCATCAAGGTATTAAAATAAACCCTCATTCAACCCAATTTTGGTTATATATCATCATAAATCAATAATCAACATGATAACAAAAATAGATGAAACACTATATCACAATTCAATACTATATCATAGCTTAAGACAAGATACTTAGGTCAATTCACTTCCTAACCTAGATTTTCTTCTCAATAACTAGCATGAAAGACTACAATTCACTATAATTTGTTAATGGTTAATATAACAACATCATCTAATAGTATTTCAATTAATAACAAAGTTAATTGAACTAAATACAACCTAATTTATATCAAAATCAAACCTAAGGTTAGGAGTTGAAGGTCATCTTCTACAACCAAGACCAAACCATAAAGATATATCATAATTGAATCAAAATACATGTTAATCTATCCACAATATAAAAAATAAATCATAAACAAACCAATTCATAACATAAATTTCGTATTGGATGAAAACCAACTTGAAAACTCAACTTTGGAAATCAATTTTGAAGGAACCCTTTGAGGAAAGAGGTCTTAAAAGTTAAATTAGATCCATGCCTCAATGTTTGATGAGTATTTGATGGTGAAATTTTCCCTTTACAGCCCCCAAATACGTCCCTAGCTAGTCTTCGATGGTGTCTTCAAATATAGAGAGAAAGAAGAGAGAAGGAACAAAGTTTTGTTGGAGAGTTATGATTAAACTAATGGGGTTGAGGTCTTTATATTGGGGGTTAATTAAGTTAATTAGGATTCCTTTAATACATAAATAACCACCAAACTCTTTAATTAACTAACTGATACTTAATTAAAAACGTGCATTAAATTGCAGTACCACCGACAACACCACGATTGATGGATCGTCGGTCAATCGAAGGACCAGGCCTCCTACGTGCTGCACATCCGTGGTTCTTGTCAGAGACTTGTGCAGGCGAGGGCTCCAACCATTTTTCTAAGTGTTGGTCGACGGTTGGCAACGACGCCCCATTGATCAACACACGAATCGTCGATGGCCTCTCGTCGTTGCACATTGCTCAGGCAGTGTTGACTCCAACGTGCAAGGGTCCTCCTCAAGGGCCCTTGGTTGGTACTTGGGGAGTCTTACCTAGGCGTTTACACCATGAATTAACTTAAACACATGTTATAAACCCTTTCACCAATTTTCACCATTTTTCGACTCCTAAAAGCTAGTCAAATAGGCTTAGGCATGCTTGTACCTCCTAGAACTAGTTTCCGAACGTCATAGATGTTCTTGGATGTTTTGGTTTCTAGACATCATAAATGACTTGTAAACATTAAAATAGGCCTTAAAACAGTATCTAGACCTTAATACACTAATGTTAGGCTTTAAGACACGTCTTGATTTTGAAAGTGTTACATTATCCCCCCCCCCCTTTAGGAACATTCGTCCCCGAATGACACTATAGGTCCTTAGAAGGAAGGAATAGACTCAAGATTAGCAGCCCAACCAACAACAATACATAATGACATCAACCAAATCGTTTACACAAGGAAATTAAAAATTACAATTACCACACATATGGATCAACATTACATTATGAGGAATATCCTTCTCATAACAACAAGAGCTCAACATAACATATATGAGTCAATTACGTCAAAGATCAACTTACCAACACGCTGCATATCATTTCTTAAAGACTCACCATATCAAAATGCACAAGATAACTCAAACAAGCCATAGAGCAAAATTTCAAGTTCAAATGCATAATTCCACAAGGATTCACCGTAACAATATCGAAAAATGCATCTTTTGCAGAACTTTACAAAAATCAAGGCAATTTTAATTTTCTCATTAACTTCATTATTAGTAAGAATTACTAACCTTAGTTATCAAAAAGATGAGGGTAATGGGACTTCATATCGGCCTCAGCCTCCCATGTTGCACTCTCAACTAGGTGATTCTTCCATAACACCTTTACGGAAGCCACCTCTTTATTGCTCAACTTCTTGACTTTCCTATCAAGAACTTGAACTGGAACTTCCTCATAAGAGAGATTATCCTTCACACCAAGACCCTCAATAGAGAGGATGGACGCAGGATTACCGATACACTTCATAAGGATGGAAACATGGAAAACCGATGAACCGAAGCCAACTCATTAGGAAATTTCAATTCATAGGCAACCTTACAAATCCTTTGCAAGATTTCATAGGGACCCACATAACGAGGACTCAACTTCCCTTTCTTGCCAAATATAACCACCCCTTTCATAGGTGAGATTTTCAAATACACATTATCACCTTCTTCAAACTCCAAATCCCTTCTCCTATGATCGGCATTAGACTTTTGCCTACTATAGGTCGTTTGCAACCGGTTCCTTATGATATGAACTTTCTCTAAAGTCTTATAAGTCAAATCGAGAACAAGAAGCGAAGGCTTACCCACTTCAAACCATCCAATAGGAGACCTACACCTCCTGCCAATAAGGCTTCACAGGGAGCCATGGAGATGGATAAATGAAAACTATTATTATAAGCAAACTCCACCTAAGGCAAATGCTTATCCCAATTTCCCTTGAAATTAATAATACAAGCCCTAAGCATATCCTCAAGGGTTTGAATAGTATATTCCTCTTGACCATCTGTTTCGGGATGAAAAGCGGTACTCAACTTCACCTTAATACCCAACTTTCTTGGAATGACCTCCAAACCCTAGATGTTAATTGTGCACCCCGATCCGATATGATGGATAAAAGAATACCATGACTACACAAAATCTCATATATGAAGATTCTAGCATAATCTTCCAGCGAATAAGTAGACTTGATGGAATAAAGTGAGCGGACTTAGTCAACCTATCCACATCACCCATATAGAGTCATATTGCCTTTGAGTCTGAGGAAAACCTAGTACAAACTCAATATTAATGGCTTCCCACTTCCGAGTAGGAACTTGGATTTCTTGTAGTAAGACACCCAACTTCTGATATTCCGCTTTCACTTGTTGGCAATTTGGAAACTTAGCAACAAACTCTGCTATGTCATTCTTCAAACCTTCCTACCAAAATATTTCCCTAAGGTCTTGGTGCATTTTTATCGAGCCCAGATGAATGGAGTAGCGGAACCCATTAGCTTCCTCAAGGTTCCGGTTCCTCAACTGATCTACCTTGGGAACACACAATCTTCCTTGGTACCTCAAAATACCATCCCCTCGTAGGGAGAATGCCTCATTAAGCTTGCCAAGGACCGATTCCTTCAACTCCATGAATGACTTATCATGGTGTTGTTTTGAATTCACCTCAACTACCAATGATGACTCGGAGTTATGATGGACCATGAGACCACCATTCCGAGAATCTTTCAACCTCACACCCAACCTAGCCAACCTATGAACATCTTTCACTAGGTCTTTCTTGGATTCTTCTATGTGAGAGACACTACCCATATTCATATGACTTAGAGGATCCGCAACCACATTGTCCTTGCCAGGGTGATAAAGGACACTTATGTCGTCATCTTTCAACAATTTTAACCACCTTCATTGTCGGAGATTTAAATTCTTTTGGGTAAACACATATTGGAGAATCTTATGGTTTGTATACACATCAACATGGACACCATACAAGTAATGCCTCCATATATTTAAGGCAAACACCACGGCCACTAACTGAAGGTCACGAGTTGGATAGTTTCTTTCATGCACCTTAAGTTGCCTAGAAGCATAGGCGATCACCTTTCTATGTTGCACAAGCACACACCCTAAATCCACTGGGGATGTGTCACAATACACAACAAAACCCCTTGTACCCTCTGGTAAAGTAAACACCGGAGCGGAAGTAAGCCCATCCTTCAACATTTGGAAGCTTCTCTCACATGCCTCCTACCATTCAAATTTCTTACACTTTTCGGTCAATGTAGTCAAGCAAGATGCAATAGATGCAAAACCCTGCACAAAATTCCGATAATAATCCACTAAACCTAAGAAACTCCTAATGTCGGTTGGAGTCAATGGTCTAGGCTGAATCTTTACCACCTCTTTTTTCTTTGGATCAACCTCAACTCCCTCACTAGAGATGATATGACCAAGAAATGTCACCGACCTCAACCAAAATTCACATTTTCTATACTTGGCCAAAAATTGCTATTCTTTATTGCTTGCAACAACACCCTCAAATGGTTTATGTAATCACCCTCATTTTTCGAATATACCAAGATGTCGTCAATGAAGACAATGACAAATGAATATAGGTAACTTCATGACACCCTATTCATTAGGTCCATAAACGCCACCGGAGCGTTTGTGAGACCAAAGGAAATTACTAAGAACTCATAATGGCCATATTTAGTCCGAAATACTGTCTTTGGTATATCCTCACCTTTCACCCTAAGTTGGTGATACCCCGATTTCAAGTCAATCTTAGAAAAGTAACTTTCCCCTAGGAGTTTATCAAACAAGTCCTCAATCCGAAGGAGAGGATACTTATTCTAAATAGTGACTTTATTGAGTTGGCAATAATCAATACACATTCTTAAGGACCCATCCTTCTTTTTCACAGACAAAATCGGAGACCCCATGGAGAAATACTAGGTCTTATGAAGCCTTTATCTAGAAAATGTTTGAGTTGAGCCTTCAACTCTTTCAATTCGCCCAAAGCCATCCGATAAGGAGGAATTGAAATGGGATTTGTATCTGGTAGCAAATCGATACGAAAATCAATTTCTTGTTTGAGAGGAATACCGGGCACATCATTAGGAAAGATATCCATAATTCACTCACTACGGGGGCCGACTCAATGGGAGGAATTTCGGAGTCTAAATGTTGGACTCTTACAATATGGTATCGACAACCTTTAGAGATCATTTTGCATGTTTTAGACAAGACATGATACAACCTCTAGGAATAGAATTTACCCCTTTCCACTCAACAAGGGGTTCATTTGGAAAGTTAAAATTTACCACCCTTGTCCTACAATTAATAGAGGCAAGCAAACATGCAACCAATCCATACCCAAAATGACATCAAAATCAAGCATATAAAGTTATACTAGTTCAACATAAGAAACTCTATTGGGCAACATTATTGGACAATTTCTTTACACCCTTTTTGCTACAACTGACTCACCCAACGGAGTAGACACTCTAAAAGGTTCATGCAAAATATCAGGCAAAATATTAAAATTTTTGGCTACTAGAGGAGTAAGAAATGATAAAGTAGAACCGGGCTCAAGTAAGGCATATACATCAATATAGAAGACTTTCTACATACCGGTGACCACGTAGGTAGAAGTCTCTTGCTCACCCCTAGAGCGGAGAGCATAGAAGCGGTTCTTCTTTGGAGCCTCATTTGAACAACTTGCTTTAGCTTGACCACTAACCTTGTCTTGACCCCTTTTATTAAGGCAATCCCTAACCTTATGCCCACTTTTACTACCACAAAAACAATTTTCCGTCCCCTTAAGTCAATCACCATAGTGCTTCTTGCTACACTTTCCTCAAGTTCGCTTCGTGATTGCTGAACTGGTGCCCTTCCCCTTTTTTGGCTTAGGGTTAGACACCGTATCACCACTAGCCTTAGAGAACTTGGAAGGAACTTGATTAGAAACCCACTTCTTAAATCTAGTATTGTCTTGTATGTCCAGCCTTTTTTTTAAGAACCACCATCAAAAGATTTTGCCCTCTTAGCATCTCTACTCTTCCTCTTAGCCCTTGCCTGTTCCACATGTTGGCAAGTACCATAAGGCGGGAAATTTTCATTTTGTCATGTAGCATAGCCAAATGACACTCATCTTGCAAATCATCAACACCCCTAACAAAACGGCTCATTTCATCTCTAGGATCGGAAACAAAAGAAGGAGCATATTTTGACCATTAAGTGAATTTCAAGGAGTACTCGTGAACACTCATACCTCCTTGGCGAAGGTTGATGAACTCCACCACTTTAGATTCCATCATATTCCTAAGAAAGAACCTATCAAGAAAAGCCTTCTTGAAGATTTCCCAAGTAACCGGATCACCCCTTAATGTCCTATTATCCCTCCATTACACGTACCATGCCTGAGCCACATCCTTGAGTTTATAAGTGGCTAACTCGGCCTTCTCACTATTAGACAACCCGATTGCCAATATTATCTTATAGACCTCATCAATGAACTCTTGAGGTCTTTTTCACCATAGACCTGTAGAAAGTCGGAGGATTCATCCGTGTGAAATCCTTTAGACGAAAAGCCACGGTAGGAACTTGTTAATTTCGACAGGGCACAACCTTCCGTTTAGCTTGGGCCATCATAGCTTGGACTTGAGCGGTGGAGACTTGTGCTTGGTAATAATGGTTTGGGCCATTTGGAAGAGAGCGACCCTTATGTTCTCATCCATCAAAGGAGGAGGATTCATCGGGTCTTGGTCATCATTCTCACCTTTCTGAAGAGGAGGAACTTGATCACCACAGGGAGCGCTCCAGCATTGGCAATCTCTTATACAAGCCTTCGTGCCCCATTCCTTCAAGTATTCATTTCCTATAATCACAATAGAATTGTTATATGCAAAACCACAACATCAGCATACTCTAATGGCACGTTATTAGATATCCAAGAAAGTGAGAGTTTCCTAAGCATCACGTAGGTTCCTATTTATAAGTGTTGCGCTCCTCACAATTATGAATACGAACTAACATAGACTTAATTGAGAGAGAGACATTGACTTAAAGATAATTTAACCTTATGCTCTGATACCAAGTTTGTCACATCCAGGTTACCCTAGACGTAACCGTCATCGTCGTCCTCTCTGATGACTAAGACTAGCCTCCTAGATTACATCATTACATTCAAAAGTCAAATTTAGCGGAAAATTTAAAACTTTTCCTTACTATATATATATATATATATATATGTATGTATGTATATATATCGAGTATACATAGGCCCTTCGTATAGGAAGGTTACATAGACTTCTACTTTTATTGCACATAAATATTTATAAGATAGAACATAGTCTTCAAAGATCATCTCATCTCATAACCATCTAACACGATTAGAAATTTGGGCATAGCACATACATCGATGTAAAGATAGCCACATATAGGCTTTAACAATCCTTACTCAAATGAAAGTAGAAAGAATATAAGAGTCTTAGAACTAAAAGAACAACATAATATCGATATTGGCATCGCCCTCGGACAATGGCGACCTACCCCACTTGGATTATCAAAGATCGATGCCTTCTTCAAGTGNACAAAACGGCTCATTTCATCTCTAGGATCGGAAACAAAAGAAGGAGCATATTTTGACCATTAAGTGAATTTCAAGGAGTACTCGTGAACACTCATACCTCCTTGGCGAAGGTTGATGAACTCCACCACTTTAGATTCCATCATATTCCTAAGAAAGAACCTATCAAGAAAAGCCTTCTTGAAGATTTCCCAAGTAACCGGATCACCCCTTAATGTCCTATTATCCCTCCATTACACGTACCATGCCTGAGCCACATCCTTGAGTTTATAAGTGGCTAACTCGGCCTTCTCACTATTAGACAACCCGATTGCCAATATTATCTTATAGACCTCATCAATGAACTCTTGAGGTCTTTTTCACCATAGACCTGTAGAAAGTCGGAGGATTCATCCGTGTGAAATCCTTTAGACGAAAAGCCACGGTAGGAACTTGTTAATTTCGACAGGGCACAACCTTCCGTTTAGCTTGGGCCATCATAGCTTGGACTTGAGCGGTGGAGACTTGTGCTTGGTAATAATGGTTTGGGCCATTTGGAAGAGAGCGACCCTTATGTTCTCATCCATCAAAGGAGGAGGATTCATCGGGTCTTGGTCATCATTCTCACCTTTCTGAAGAGGAGGAACTTGATCACCACAGGGAGCGCTCCAGCATTGGCAATCTCTTATACAAGCCTTCGTGCCCCATTCCTTCAAGTATTCATTTCCTATAATCACAATAGAATTGTTATATGCAAAACCACAACATCAGCATACTCTAATGGCACGTTATTAGATATCCAAGAAAGTGAGAGTTTCCTAAGCATCACGTAGGTTCCTATTTATAAGTGTTGCGCTCCTCACAATTATGAATACGAACTAACATAGACTTAATTGAGAGAGAGACATTGACTTAAAGATAATTTAACCTTATGCTCTGATACCAAGTTTGTCACATCCAGGTTACCCTAGACGTAACCGTCATCGTCGTCCTCTCTGATGACTAAGACTAGCCTCCTAGATTACATCATTACATTCAAAAGTCAAATTTAGCGGAAAATTTAAAACTTTTCCTTACTATATATATATATATATATATATATATGTATGTATGTATATATATCGAGTATACATAGGCCCTTCGTATAGGAAGGTTACATAGACTTCTACTTTTATTGCACATAAATATTTATAAGATAGAACATAGTCTTCAAAGATCATCTCATCTCACAACCATCTAACACGATTAGAAATTTGGGCATAGCACATACATCGATGTAAAGGTAGCCACATATAGGCTTTAACAATCCTTACTCAAATGAAAGTAGACAGAATATAAGAGTCTTAGAACTAAAAGAACAACATAATATCGATATTGGCATCGCCCTCGGACAATGGCGACCTACCCCACTTGGATTATCAAAGATCGAAGCCTTCTTCAAGTCGCCTTCCAAAACACTTCAGCGACTTGAACCTAAAATGTTTAGGAAAAAGGAAGAAATGGGTTTATTAACACTTGTACTAAGTATGAGACCATATACACACATGCTTTGAAATCATACTAATAAAAATGTCATTTACTAAAATATGCACGTTTTACTTGACACCTTCATGGACATTCAACAAGACCATACCAATCAACATTGCATATTCATTAAGTCATAGACATGTACATTACAAGAACTACAACATCAAGTCTAGTCAAGTCAACCATATCATATAAGTAAAATACATTCTCAATTAACTATACCATTAAGTCATATATTAACAATAAGAATGAATAAGAGTATATTTCAACATAACCAAAGAAAGACAAATACCCATGAACCCCTAATTCAACAACTGCAATGACCATGCAAAGCCACATAAATTTACCCAATCAAGTAACTCAATAAGAATCATGAATAACATCCTACTTCACATAACGTGGCATTTAGGTGTACATGTCATCTTGCTTTTAACAATATAAACCAACACATATTCATAATTGAGCTAATCAACATATAGTACAACAATGTGCAACTTCATCATATACATGTCATATAACATTTTAAGCATAATCATACATAAGAACATCCTCCTAAGACTTCCCTCAACGCTAACTAGTGCAATCCTTAGGTAGAGTCCCATACCCCTACCTAGACTAAGCTAGATCCCTTAGGTTATTATAGTTAGAGTTCAATCTTTTAGTTCATTTTACCTTTTGGGAACATCTTTCCCTAACTAACATAGAACAAATGAGCTAATGTGGAATCTGGTGTCATAAAAACCATACACCGAAGGAAGGCGGAGTACTTGCCAAGGTAGTACCAAAACATGAAATAGAGCAACTAGGTGGATCCACTATCCAATATACCTATGGGGGAAACATAGTTCAAGAACTAGGAGATATAGTTGGGACTCTCTATATGCTACATGTATTGTAGTCTCCAATATCAAGAATACATTAGTGATCCTACCTTCCCTAAGTGGGAAGGGACACTCCTCACTCTAGTTCACTTGTTGCTAAGATATAGTCCCTTTTTGAAATTTCTTTAAGCCTTTATTATCAATCATAGCTTAGTTTAGGTCATAGGGTCTAACCCTTTTATAACATTATAATCATCATAGCTCAATAAGAATTGCATGAATATAATTCCTTTCATTAAAATTCATTGAATTGAGGTTAGCACATTAACATTTCATATCATGATAAGTCACATTGATAAATCATTCACCCTCCTTATAACATTTACATCTTAAGACAACACCTCAAAATCATAATTAAGAAATTTCAATTCAACATCATACCACCCTATCAATCCTAATTCAAGATATACTCCAATAAAACATCATGACTTAATCACAATTAACCACAATTTGAGGTAAGGGATAGATATCATAAGACTTACCAAGTCTCCTTCATAGATCATCATCAAGGTATTAAAATAAACCCTCATTCAACCCAATTTTGGTTATATATCATCATAAATCAATAATCAACATGATAACAAAAATAGATGAAACACTATATCACAATTCAATACTATATCATAGCTTAAGACAAGATACTTAGGTCAATTCACTTCCTAACCTAGATCATCTTCTCAAGAAATAGCATGAAAGAATAATATTCACTCTAATATGTTAATGATTAATATAATATAATAATCTAATAGTAATTCAATCAATAACAAGGTTAATTGAACTAAAATACAACCTAAGTTTTGTCAAAATCAAAATCAAACCTAGGGTTAAGGGTTGAAGGTCATCTTCTACAAACAAGACCAAACCATCAAGCTATATCATAATTGAATGAAATACATGTTAATATATCCACAATATCCAAAAGAAATTATAAAAAAAATACAATTCATAACATCATTTTCGTATTGGATGAAAACCACTAGAAAACTCAAATTTGGAAATCAATTTTAGAGGAACCCTTTGAGGAAAGAGGTCTGAAAGGTGAATTACATTCCATACCTCAATGTTTGATGAAAATTTGATGGTGAAATTGTCCCTTTGCAGCCCCGTAATCCCTCTCCTAGCTAATCGTCAATGGTGTCTTCCAATAGAGAGAAAAAGAAGAGAGAAAGAAGAGAGTTTTGTTTGAGAGTTAAGATTAAACTAATGGGGTTGGGGTATTTAACACCTAAACCTTTAATTAAATAATTGAAAGTTAATTAAAAATGTGTTTTAAAGAGTTGTACCACCGACGACACCACAATCAATGGATCATCGGTCAGTCAACGGACCAGGCCTCCTCCGTGATGCACATCCGTGGTTCTTGTCAGAGACTTGTGTAGGAGAGGGCTCCAACCATTTCTATAAGTTTTGTTCAACAGTTAGAAATGACTCCCTATTGATCAACACACAAATCGTCTATGACCTTTCATCGTTGCACACTGCCCCGACAGTGTTGATTCCAATGTGCAAGGGTCCTCTCAAGGCCCCCTGGCTGGTCCTTGGGGAGTCTTACCCAAACGTTTCAACCATGAATTAAATTAAACACATGTTATACACTCTTCCACCAATTTTAACCATTTTTTCGACTCCTAAAATCTAGTCAAATATGCTTAGGCACATTAGTACCTCCTAGAACTAGTTTACGGACGTTATAGACGTTCTTGGACGTTTTGGTTTCTAGACTTCATAAATGACTTGTAAACAGTAAAATAGGCCTTAAAACCTTATCTAGACCTTACGACACTAATGTTAGGATTTAGTGCATGTCTTGGATTTTTGAAGTGTTACACAAGACCTTCGTAAATCTTAGATGAAGTCCATCTTAATCATTTCCCACTTCCATTCTTGAAGTGCTATGTTTTTAATCAAACCACCGGGCTTTTGGTGCTCTACTTTATCATGTTGTCAATATAGACACTTGGCTACAAATTCTTTAGTTCCCTCTATACACTATTCCACCAATACACCTTTGTCAAGTCACGATACATCTTTGTTGAACACAAGTGAATGGAATATCTAGAGCTATGAGCTTCCTTCATGATCTTATATTGAAGTCCATTAACCCTTGGTACACACAACTTTCATTGATACCACAATACACCATCTTCCCCCTGTTCAAAAGCCAATACTTTTTGTTGATGAACATTTGCCTTAAATTCAAGAAAAATAGGGTCTTTGTGTTTCTTCGCCTTTACTTCTAACACTAATTATGATTCTGCCCCATTCATCAACACTACTCATTTATCTGTGGAATTCATTAGGAGAACTCCAAGGCGAGCGAGTCTATGAACACCTCTTTCTAGTTCTTTCTTGTCTTCCTTAAATTGGGCGGTACTACCCATAGCCAATCTTCTCAAGCGATTAGCAACACCATTACCCTTACATGGGTGGTAAAGAATACTTATGTCATAATACTTGCGTTATTTTAACCACCATTTTTTTCTGACATTAAACTCTTTTTGAGTAAACACATACTGAAGACTCTTCTGATTAGATAACACATCCACATGAACACCATAAAGATAATAACACCGTATTTTCAAGGAAGATACTATGGCAGCCAACTCTAGATCATAGGTTGGATAATTATCCAAGGAACTTTCAACTGTCTAGAGGCATAAGCTATAAGCTTGACATTCTGCATTAGTGTACAACCCAAACCAACTCTGGACGCATCAGAACAAACAACAAAACCTTTCATATCTTTTGGTAAGGTTAATAATGGGGAGTAGTGAACCTCTTTTTTAATTCCTCCAAGACTTCCTCATAAGCTTCAGACCGTTGAAACTTAACTCTCTTTTTATTCAACTTGCTCAAAGGAGATGAAATAGATGAGAACCCCTCCACAAAAATCGTATAATATCTAGTTAAACCCGACAAAACTCCTAATATTGGTCGGAGATGCGGGTCTTGGCCAATTTTGTTTTACCACTATTTTCTAGGTATCAACACTAATTCCATCATCGAAAATATGTTGCCTAAGAATGCCAAAAATTCGATCTAAATCATACATTTCAAATGCATAGCATGTAACTCCTTATCTTTCAAAAGTTGGAGATGTTTTTTAGGATAGCAAGCATGATACTCTTCATTCCTCGAATAGATTAGTATGTCATTAACAAAAACGATAATAAATATATGTAAAAAAGGTTTGAGTAATCTATTCATAAAGTCCACAAATGTTGTAGGTACATTGGTCAAACATGATGACATGACCAGAAACTCATAATGACCATAACAAGTTCTGAAAGATGTCATTAGAATGTCACATTCCGTTACTCCTTAACTGATTGTAGATAGATTTTAGGATATTTTGGAAAAACAGTTGGCACGCTGAAGATGATCAAAAAATCAACAATTCTCAAAAGAGCATACTTATTCTTGATGGTGACCTTGTTCAACCGGTTGTAATCTATACACATCCTAAGTGAACCCTCTTTATTTATCATTAGAGCTTACTAAGGAAGAAGTCAAAACTAAAGTTAGTGAAAAAGAGGAAAAGAGGCAAGTCTCTGCATTACAAGAGCTCACCATGATTCGACTCTATGATGGCGGTGAAATATCCTACACTCACTTAGGATGTCTATAACTAGGAGCTGCATCAGAAAAAGATATAGAAGTGCATTATGAGTATTAAATATAAGGTAATTACTAGGACGCATAGGCCAATAAAGCATAGAAATATCAAATATTAATATATAGAATAAAGAGTCAAAAAGACAAGCGAAGAGTCTAATTAACAAACTTAAGATAGAGGACAATAAAATAATATCAATGATTAATTCAGAAGTGATGCATAACTCATAATACACCCAATATAGCTTAAAGAAAACTCACATGATGATGCAGGACAAACACAAAGTAAAGAAATACATAAGTCCTGAAGAAACATTTAGCCGCCTAATATGATTAATCAAGCATAGTTGAAAGCCACTAATCAAAATATATATATACAAGGGCCACCTAGGATTGCATTTCGAGCTTACCATTATTATAAATTGAAATGACATACTATAACCATGCCTAACCTAGTGGGCCACCCGAGATGATACATGGATCTCATCAGAGTAAACATTACAGAAATTTAAAAATAATAAAGTAAAAAAGGGAATTTGTGACTCTTAAATAAAATGGGTCTTGGTGACATTCAAATCATTAAGGTCAGGTTTTGCCTTCTTTAATACCAAGTCATTTCCATCAAAGGTCACCCAAAAGTACCTCCTCTCTCACGTATAATCACTTTAATTCATTTGATGCAAACAAAAACGGGAAGAATACCTTGCGTACCTGAGACTCCTTCTAGCTGACGGCCTTAAGCCAAACAATTTAATAATTGAGAAACAAATCATAAATTCAAGAATTTATCAAGTTATACAAATTGATCAAAAAATAACCAAAACACACAACAATCCTAAGTTTCAAGCTACCTATGAGAATTCGTAAGTATACTAGTTAAAAAACCGAACAATGGACATGTATCAACAAGGGATCAAATCCTAAGCTAATCCTATGTATAAACAAAATAATATAATACTACTAACTTTTCATAAACCTAAAAGAGAAAAATCCATGAAGTAGAGACGAAAACCAACATCAAGGTCGAATACACGCTCACGAACAAATTATTCGAGAGCCTTGCCCTTTCAAAGAGCCTTGGAGTGGTGTAAAACAATCAAAAACACCTATGGAAAATAACCAATAAATGTACCCAAAATAAAAATAAAACCCCAATAAGAAAAAGTTTGATACGCCCATGGAGTGACAGAATCGACTAAGTCACAAGTTCTCTACCAACTCAAGTAACTTGTGCCCCAATGATTTGCACAAATCGAGTTTCGATCAAGCCAAACAAAGGAAATCATTCAATTTATCTCAATGCTTCAAAGTAGGGAAAAAAGTGGAAACTGCAAAAATGCCACTAACTTTCTTGATACGCTGCAACAAGAATTACAAGAAACCAACAAGAAATGTTCCCAAAATCCCCTAATAACCAAGTTGGAAATGGGGTTTTTATTGTTGTCCCATGTTTTAAAAATACATTGTGAGGCCTTGAATTTATTTTTCGTGGTCGCAGAGGCCTTCCCTTGTTGTGAAGGCAATATGAGGTAACCCTCCCCGATGGCAACCCTTATCTTTTGAATATAACGATCAGAGAGGTTGGTCATCCCAAATATGAACAAGGGCCCGTGAATGCGATGAATGAATTAGGGTTGAACCAGAAGCACTACATTAGCAAAATAGTTAAGGTAATAAATCCTCCATTGGAGGGTCTAAAACTCATTCAAAATCCGATCTACATAAACCCATTATACTACTAGACCAGAAACAACGTTTCAGTCTCAATTGAATCAACAAACAACTAATGTAGATCATCTCCGGAAAATGTTGACCAAAGTTAACATATTCAAAAAAATAACAAACAAAATTCTAAATGCAATAACTACAATCCTGAAAACATCAGAAACCAATCAAAAGTTTGTTCTAGACAAAAGCTCGATGTTTTGAAGCTAACCTCGTTGTTGAAATTTTATTTCGAGCATATAACAAGTAAGTTGACCAAAGTCAAACCTTAAGGAAAACTGCAAGTCTGAAATGCCTACTCGTACTAACTCTAAATGAATGCCGCAAAAACCCAATATCATTATACTAGAAAAAAATAACCTTTCTAAAGCTGATGAAACTCACTAAATTCAAATCCAACATCTAAGTCTCCTCATTTTTACTAAACTGAACTTTTTAAGCATAAGGCCAAAAAAAATCACACTAAACTCCGGATTACATCAAGAAGCATGCTTCTTATCCCGGAACAACACAAAAGCCACAAAAAAGTTATGGAAGGTGCACAATAGTAAAAACATGCAATAACAATGAGATGACCTCAAGGCTCATTATGATATCCACTACTAAAAGGAGTTTCACATGTGAATGTAAATAAAGGGAATATATGAAGGATAAAAAAGGATGAGGATAACGGGCCCGCAAGTCAAGATCGGACTCCCAGGTGGCCTCCTCAATAAGACAATGCCTCCATTCAACTTTCAGTGAAGGGATCTCCTTAGGTTGGAACTACCTCATATGTCTGTCCTGAATTGTCACAAGCTCCTTCTTAAAACTCAAGGACTCATAAAGCTTAATATACTTCCACTGAATCATGTTATACTAATGAATATATATTTTCTTAACATAGATACATGGAACACATGATGAACACTCGAAAGATCTAGAGGCTACTGATATACCGTGAGTTAACAGGATTTTTAATACATTTCACTTACCATTTGTGTTTGTATATGGACATTTTGTATTAGAATTAATGTTTATTCTGTTAAATTTGTATAAAATAGGCTTGGAAAAGGATTAGAGAGATGAAAACTGAACTTTTACAGAAGGAGCCACCCACAGAGGTGAACTACAAACCATAGGTCTAGTCACAGTCCGTCGTTGGTAGGCATGGAAGATAATCAGGGAATTATGACTAAAAATAGAACCATGAAGTGTAGTGATGGAGCCTTGGTTTACCCACGAGCCGTCCTCCACATTTATCGATGAGATCACAGATTTTGTGTTCCAGTACTTGATGAAAAGTCACAAGTGTGGAGCCACTTAACGATAACCATGAACAATATGCGAACCTACATTCCGTACTGCACACCTGGTATTAGTATATGAAAATTTTAAGGTTCCAGCCTATGTTGAAAAGTTCTAAGTATTAAGCTACCGTATGGACCTATGGACCATAGGTCTAAACACAATCCATTGTTCAGTCTCGTCGATCGAAGCCGCATCCAGAGATTATTTCCTTATTTCATTTATCTTTTGTTTAGGACAAGTTTTTCTTTTAATAGGGTATGTAAACCTCTTTTTTGGGGTTAGACATTATTGTTTAGTTTTAGTTCTTTGTATTTTCTTAGAAATTAACTTGAAAACCTTAGCAATTAGAGTTCCGGATTTTGGCTTATAGTAATTTTTGCTTTGAATTTCAAGTGGAGATTATGGGTTTCTTCTAGTCATTATAGAAGTTCATGAATTCTTATTCTAAAAATATGATTTGTGTTCTTCCAAGCATGAGTAACTAAATCCACTACTAGGTTTGTGGGAACATGAGTGATTAACAATATATGAATAATAAATAAGTAATTCTTGAATAGTGTTGATGCATGTATTGGTAATTCTTTCGCTCATAAATTTTTAACTAGTCCCTGCGTTAGAACACGCCTTGTTTCTACTTTCTGAAGAAAAGAGGTAGTTAATGAGAAAAGAATTCTCAACAACGATTTAGTGAGATACTATCTATTAGTCTAATGTCAATTGGTGCGAGGCTGAAAACTAAGTCATACGTTGGTGTGGTGTCTAATTTGAGGTAAAGGTAAGGGTTAATAAACTATAAACACGTGTCAGACCATGGTGCAAAGTGAAATTCCCTATTTGGAGGACCAATAACTTAGGGATGCATGTATTAAAACTTTATATGTGATACACTAGGAAAGAATTACTATTATTAGGATTATTGTGTTAAGAGCTTAGGAAGAACACATATACCCTAGTTTCCCTCTCTCATTGATAACAACAAAGTACAGGTATAACTCACTTTATACTTAACAATCATTTATTTGTTTCACTCCCCCGGATCTTTACTTACTTCTCTTAGAAAAACGTTGACTAAATTAATATAATAATGAGTTAAGTTTAAGTCCAAATCGTATCCTAGTGAGGTCGACCCCAAACTACAAGTTGTGTTCTTTATTTGATAATGATCGCTTATACTTCTTGAAGGAGGTGTATTTTGAGTGTATCAGCTAGGCTCTCTCATAAGGTGCTTCTCTAACACTTTTCATAATGTAAAAAGAATAAATAAACATAGGGCTAAGCTTACCCCTCCTCCGGAACCTTATAACTTACCTCATGGGCGGCACCCACAGAGAAACTCGACCTCCCTTTAACATAGCTCTTCTACCTACTCGGGGTAGTACAGAGGTACTCTTGTATCATACGGACACTATCTATTGATTCTCTAAACACGTAAGTGATCCTTTATTTAGCTCCGAATGCGTAGATCCAACCCATCGTAAAATGGAATCTCCTACCATATAATGCCTATTGTGGGGCCATATAACTACTTGATTAGTAGCTATTATAAAAATAAAACTCTACCAACCTAAGGATTGATGTCACTCACCACTAAAATCAATAACACATTCCCACAACATATGCTTGACAACATGAATACTCCTTTCTCATGAGAATCTATTTGAGGATGAAAAGTTGTACTCAGGTATAACTAAGTATAGAAATCAATCTGAGTAGACCTCTAGAAATTATATAGAGAATGAGTACCACGATCTTAGTTAATAGAGACCGCCACCCTATACAAATGAATAATCTATCGAAGGTGAATTTATGTCAATCTCTCTAAATTAAAGGTAGTCTTAACTTGTAGAAAGTTTTTATACTTGGTCAATCAATCCACAATAACCCAAGTAGAATCAAAACTACAAGAAGTATGGGGTAAGTCTACAACAAAGTTTGTCGATATGTGCTCCCACTTCGACAAAATGGATAAAAATAAGTCAAATCACGTGGCCTCTAGTGATCGTACTTCACCTTATAATAGTTCAACAACCTAGCGATGAATGCTAAATGCCATTCTTCATCACTCAACGTCAATAATGTATCTTCAAGTCACGATACATCGTCGCAGAACCAGGACGAATGGAATATCTCGAATAACGAGACTTCTCAAGAATCGACTAAACCAACTTACAAACTCTAGTAAGACTAATACGACCCTCAATCCTCAAAATTCCCTCTGGATGTAAGATCACCTTCCTAGCCTCGCCACTAAGAACCTTGTCCTGAATCACCGTCAACCTTTGATCCCCAAATCATTCTGCCCAAACTTCTCCATAAAAGAAGTTGTGTCTCTACACAGGCAATTACTCCAGTCTCACAATTGTTTTAGATACGGAATGACTCATTGAAGACATAGGTTGTTCCCCCACCTTTAAGAAAATCAACTCAAATTAACATCTCTCTAGTTTAATATGTACTAAAAATATAATGGTTGGTGAAAACCTCACATGGAAACCATACAAATAGTGCCTCCAAATCTCAAACTCAAAGAACAATGATGCAAACTTTAAGTCATGAATATGGCGGTTCTTCGCGTGAAGCTTGAGCTGTCTAGAAACATAAGTAGTAACTCTACCATGCTGCACCAGAACACAACCAAGGACAACATCAATAGCATCAAAGTAAATCATAAATCCATGTTCATCCACATGAAAAGTTCAAATTGACGGTGAAGTCAACAAATCCTTGATCTTCAAAAAGCTCGACTCGCCCTCTTTACAGCACTAAAAGGGAACATTTTCTTGAGTCAATCTATTCAAAGGTACTGTAATAGAAAAGAACTCTACATTAACCTCCTATAGGAGCACGTTGTCACAAACAGATAAAAATATGAACATTAGTAGGAGAAGTAGGCTTGTCCCAACCATAGACTATCTCATTCATCAACAGTTACTCCATAATCCCATTCTGGAAAGCCATGTGCCCCAAGAACACTACAAAATCAAATATAAACTCACACTCAATAGGCTTTGGAATACTACCACAAATCCCTCAAAGTCTAGAGTACAATCTCAAGATGTTGCTTATGAGTCCAAAGATTGGACTCCTTTAGGGCTATATTTTGATAGAAACAATGTCCTTAAATGCTTGTTTTGTATCAATTAGTGATGAATGACCTTGAGTTTCAGGTATTTTAAGTTTAGGGAAAAGGATGGACACTTGGCAACTCGTTGATATGTTTGAATATTTATCTTTGTGCCACTGTGCTGAGCCCTTAAGGAAAGGATCAAATAATCGGAGAAAAGGAGCATTCAGCGCATCACCGATAAGTTCTACAAAGCAATAACTTATTACACATTGATACAGAACACGAACATTCAAGGATTACGTGAAATACAACAATAAAGTTATCAGATGGTGAATTGCCAAATTATTCACCGATTTGACTTATACACGTTGAATTATCCGTTCCAGCACATGTTTGTGAACATTATGAATAATTGTTGAGTCTTTTTGCTTAGTAACGAATATTACTTATATTTTAGTAATTGTTTATATATTTTTATCAATTTTTGAGTTCTATGTTTTAGAGGTTTTTTTTTAGAATAACTTGAAGACCAGAAGGATTTCATCTCCAAGGATTTGGAATTTTGTCTCTTGGATTCTTCATTCTTGGCCAGTAACAAGACTTAAATCTTCATACCTATTTTAATGCAAGCTCATTTAGGTATAACTTTTTTTATCTCTTGATGTGTTCCTAAAACCCCCGATTCTTGGGGTGTGATTTAGCGAATATGGGTTAAGATTGTTGTTTGGTATTCCTAGATGATAGATTAATTGTAGTTTAATTGGGATTTCGTTTAGTATTTGTGGATGAACCTATTGAATTTGTAGGTGCAAATACAAGTTTATTTGTGTGTTTTCAGCTTGTTCGATAGAGAAGTGATAAACTAAGACTACTAAATTAATGGACGGTGAAAGTGGGTCCACATGAGGCTCAGCTCGAGAGAGTGATCCTATGGTATCGTATTGATGTGTGATGGGCCCATATGATATCAATAGAATGTTCAAATGCCTATATTAATTTGCAAATTTGTTCTCATCTGATTTTCTTTTAAAGTGTCTTTTGATGCTCGTCGTAGTAAATGAAATCTCATTAGGTTGTGCTTGCATGTTATTTTGATTATTTGGGTGAAGTCTTAATAGCCCGTGTTTGTGGTTAATGGCGAAAATTGCTTTATGATGGAATGAGTGACCAAATCCTTAAGAGAAAATATCGTCAAATGGCCAAATTTTGCAAAATCGGGAGAAGTCTAAGTATTTCGGACGGATGGGTGTCATGGGTCTGTGCTTAATTTTACTTTTGCATGGTTGGATATTTTTTTTGAAGGTTGCGGGGTCGAAATATAGATGGTGGATTTAAAGTAGGCACATTGGGCCATTCGACAAGTTAATCGAACCAGTCGCGTTTTCCTTACTATCTCCATGTCGCCTTCAATTTAGTCTTAAACATTAGTTTTGAGTATGCAACTTTCAGGGAGAAGCGTTGGATCGCCGAAATTCATTGTCGAATTGCCAAAGAAACTCTTGATCACCCTTTGTATGCACCCTTGAACCCATGGTACACTAGAAATTTAGGCGGACTAACCTTGAAACAATGAAAACTATCTACAAAATTGCCGAATGAGATGCTCATCGTCAATCTATCTTAATAGAAGATTCAAGCAGTTTTACATGCAAATAGTTGTTCAGAAAAGCGATTTGGCCCTTTGCCGAATAGATCGGCGAATATGCATGCAATACATTTTTTTGTACCCAAGTTTAATTATTAATTTCTCTCTAATAATTCCAAGTCATGGTTAAACAACCAACTCAAAGGAAGGGAAAAGGGATTGAAATCAATGAGGACACAACTGCATCCAAGGGCAAGGCCACTAAGTTGTCCAGAACCACAAGGAAAAGCAAGGGCAAAGGCAAGATCCTTGAGTTATCAGATCCAAGCTCTATCAGTTCTTGTTTTTACACCAATGACCCAACCACATATAACAATGACTGTATGGGATCTGATGAATATGAACTGAAGGAAGCACGTAGGAATAAGTTATGATTTAAAAAGTTTAATGATCCATCTAGGATCAGAAATTCTCGATCTACACCTCAACTTCTCTAGTTCTAGAGCTTGCAATAGCACTGGTACCCCCAGTACAACGCCTACTATCATAGTCAACAAACACATTAAAATTTGAGGGGCAGAAAATGATCATTGAGGAAAAAATGTTGTCAAGAGATGGGGTCATCTGTAGATATCCAGAAACAATATAGTCTTTGAAAAATCATAAATTGCAAATCTTCACAAAAACCCGCGTATCATATGTACTAAGCTTGGTTAGAGAATTTTTTACAGTGCATACAGTGCATTGGTGCCTCAAAGGAAAAGACCGGTATTGTCTTTCATAGTGTACTACGTGATGGTTAGAGGATGAAAGGTGGCTTGTGACGGTGAGGCTATGAACATAGTTTAGGGATATTTAATAAGATCAAGGATCACACCAATATTTGATCAGACAAGAGCATTTGGATGAGATGTAAAAGTGGTTAGATCCACTATCTCATATGATGTTGCTCCAAAGTGGTTAGTAGAGGAGCTTCAATTGAAAAGAAATATTTAAACATTGTTGCAAGATACATGTTCGGGATCATCAGTAGAACAATTATGCCACCCCAAAATTAATCAATTCTTCCCCCCGCTAGGGCAGCTTGTCAGGGGTAAATAATGAAGGAAACTAGGATAAATATGGGGGCGATCATTGCTTCAGAAATCAATATGCGTGCAAAGCGGAGCCAAACCTCTCTCTAATTTCCACAATTGATTATTGCACTATGTAAAAGAGATAAGGTACCTAGAGATGCCAAGAAGGATGTTGAAATAACTATGACATCTTCCACCGACATTAGAAGATTTGATGTTGAGTACCTAAAGGATAAAGTAGAGAGGAAGAAAAAGGAAAATCGAGCATCCACATATCCCATACCTGCAAAGGAATCTTGGCCTAATCTGGGACCTAAGCATTCAGGTTTATCTAGTGTCACTGCTACTCTTACTAACATTGCAGGTTCTTCCGTTGCTGCATTCTCACCAAAACCTACTGCATTTGTTGCTTCCCCTGATACGATCAGTCAGGCATCTTTGATTTGGATCGGATAGCTTGTCCAATCTACTGATTGTCGGGTTTCCAACACAAAAACTCCATTTCAAGCATGATACAGGCTGTCGTTGATGATCTTGTGAGGCCATCGAGCACTGCTATCGATTCCGTAGAGGCCAGGATAGCAATGTGTGAGCACGACCAAAGGGCCACAAATGAGGTGATGACCTTTAAGACCGCCATTGTTTAGCTGAAAAATGAAGTGGAGTACCTGAAGTTGTCTGTCTACCATGTCTATGATCTTTGGGACGGTGGAAATTCAAGATGTACCCTAGATGCCTTAGGCCACAACAGGAAATGGGGATGGAATGGAGCAGACAGTGGATCCTTAGCCAGAAGCGTAGACTGATGAAGATATATTTGAAGACGCTGAGGGAGTTATAGAGGAAGACTGGATTGAGACTAAACAAGATATGATACAAGCTATTGTGCAGGATTTCATTGAAACTGCACTTGTTACTGAATGCAATGAGGCTGCTTCTTCGGAGGAAACTCCGGGCACTGATGCCCAAGTACAGAAGGCTACACCAGCCACGAGACCTTGATAGAGAGAGAGGCAACATAGACTGGACCTTTCTTTTACTCCCTCTCTGTCTTACTATGTTTATTCTTTTGGATACTTTTATGTGCCTTTGCGGACAAATATTGTTTAATTGTGGTGAGGTGAGGCATACAACTTTGGTGTCGATATATGTATTTTTTGTTTATATATGCGTTATTCTACTTTAACACTATGTTTTATTAGCTTTTGTGGATGTTTGATCTCATGGATCCCTCTTGAGTATAATTGCAAAATGATTTTGACCCTTCCCAATTTTTTTTAATTTTTTCATAATTTCCGCCATCTCTTGTATGTACTTGAAAAAGTGGCTATTTTAGGCTTATTTAAGACTCCATTTTGAACAATATAGATGCCATGAATAGTGCTCGAAATAGAACGAACATGGATGTACGGCTACAACAAGGCCTAATGAAGTTGCATAACACAATATGTGAACTCTTCGCATCTCGTTGTGATAAGCCAATCGTCAAATTGATTCTCTTGTAAATACCACTGCATACTTGCAAAAGTATAGAGTCTTAGTTGTCTTTAGTGTCAAATTCCTTGTGTGATAAGCTTACCTTGAACCATTAATGACAACACCTGAAATTTTCCCAATTAGTCCAGTTTACTAAGTAAGTTTTCTCTTGATATGATCTTAGGACAACTTTATAGAGTGTGAGCAAATTTGGCATATACCTCTCTTCTGACCTACCTTGTGAGTGTGTGAACCTCTCTTGAACACCCTTTGAGACTTACCATTCTTTTGAAGAAACATGAAAAAAAAACATAAAGTCTCTTAATCCATTACCTATGATCTCTTGAGTTGTGCTTAATAGAATAGCAAACTTAGTGGTGAAAAGAGAAGGCAAGGCAAGAATGTGAAAAAAGTATGTCGTCTACCCTCGTGTTGAGAAAAATGGAACCCATCCACATAAAAAAAGCAGAGAAAAAGAAAAAAAGAATGAAAAAGAAAAAGTTACGAAATAAATTTAAAAATTACAAAAAGAAAAAGGTGATTCCCGGTAAATAATGGAAAAGTGAATAAATAGATGACTTATGAGCACTAATGAACGTGATAAAGGAAAGAAAAGAAGTCTTGTGAGCACCACATTTCATGAGGATCTTAGTCACTGAGACTTAATGACCACACCTTTACACTGAACCCCATAACAACCCTTAGAAGCCTTTTTTTATTCTGAGAAAGTTAAAACTAGTGCTGATAGGAAAATATGGACAAACCTATGGGTGAAAGCATGCACTTTGTTTTTTGTGAGAGTGAGATTTCTATATGATTCTAGAACCTTAAAGGATTTTACATCCATCATGTTTGTGAGAATGGAATCATATTTGTGTAAGGCGACTTGATTTTTTTTTGTTGAGTATGAACTTGTATTTGAAGCATGTATTGAGAGCTTAAGAATCTTTGGTAATGGTCTGTCACAACTTTAATCTTTGGGTACACAATTGATCCTTGCGTAGGTAAATTAAGTATTTTTGTGTACATTTATGAATGAATTTTGTGTAGCACTGTTTGAGACATGCTTTTTGAAATACTGAATTTGAGTTTTACTTGAGGAAAAGCAAAAGTTTAAGTTGGGGGTGTTGATGAGTCCACAGATTGGACTCTATTAGTCCTATATTTTGATATAAATTGTTTTCTTAAATGTTTGTTTTGTCTCAATTACTGATGATGAATAACCTTGAGTTACAAGTATTTTGTGTTTCAAGCAAAGTACGGACACTACTTAGAAAAAAGGATCAAAAAGAATGAAAAGAACGACAAAAGTAAGGCTTGAGGAACGCATATTCCACTTGGAGAATCGATGATAGATATGAATATCACCCTTTGTTCAAGTGTGCTAAGCCCCAACGGAAAGGATCAAATCGGCGGAAAAAGGAGCATGTGGCGGATCACTTAGATGTTTCGTGAAGTAGTACCTTATCTCCCATTGATAGGACATGAAGATTCTTTGATTAAGAGCAAGACGACGATGAAGTTACTAGAGGGCGAATCGCCAAATTGTTCGGTGATTCCAACAACTCCTCTACATCACAGATCTGTGAACACTATTAACATTTGTTGAATGTTCTAGCTTAGTATTGATTAACATCATATTTCCAGAAATTATTTAGATATTTTTATTAGTTTTTTGGCTCTATGTTTGAGATGCTTTTTGGAGAAGAACTTTAAGACCAAAAGGGTTTCATGTCTAAGGATTTGGACTTGGGTCTCTTTGATTCTTTATTTTTGGCCTGTAACAAAACTTAAATCTTCATACCCATTTTAATTCAAGCTTATTCGGGTATAAGTTTCTATCTCTTGATGTGTAGCAAAAAAAAAACCTTATTCTTGGGGTGTGATTTAGCAAATATGGGTTAAGATTGTAGTTGGGTATTGGTTGCTGTTAGATTAATCGTAGTTTAATTGTGAGTTCGTTTAGTAGTTGTGGATAAATCTAACGAATTTGTAGTTTCAAATACAAGTTCATTTATTTGTTTTTGGCTTTCTAGAGAGAGAAATCGTAAAACTAATACTACTAAATTGATGGCTGGTGGGAGTGGGTCGACCTGAGGCTTAGCACTAAGAGTGAGACCCAATCTCATTTCCACACAATCAGCTTTAGAGAGTGAGCCCTAGTTTCATTGACACACAGTCAGCTCGAGAGAGTGAGTGGTTTAAAGAGTAGGATAGTCTTCATGCGACAAGTGGGAGTCTGAAAGGAACCTTTTTGAAATGGGCTAACTTGTTCGAGAGAGAGCATATCTCCCTAAAGCTTAGCCTAGTCACAATTATTCTATTAATCTCCTATCAAAAGCATGTACCAAACAATTAAGCTTAACTTGTATTCGCGATCACATCCCAAGAATTCTCTCTCTTGATTTTGTACTCATTTTATTTTCATTTTTTTATTACTAGTTAAAAAAAACCATTGATATTTGACGCTTGTGTCACACCATCTTTGATTTTTAATGGTTTTATTCGATAATTTCTTTATTTAAGACTAGTTTGAATGTAAATTTACTTTTCTATTAATTCTTACAACCACTCCCTGCGAAAAAGACACCAACCTTTGATTGAGATACTATACTATACTACGATCATCGACACTTGCATAAGAAGTTGAGTCTTTGATGAAATCAATGATCAATTGCTCATGTTGCTCTATACTGCCAAAGTAGACAAAGATTTCAATGACGAACACAGTTAGAAATGAGTCCAAATGGGGTCCGAACACTTGTTATTGACACCCGATTTTGGTCTAACATTTCCAAAAAATTTGGAAATTTCAAATTATATATTTTTAATAGTTTAAAATATATTATTTTATAATTTTAAATAAGTTTAACGATAACCATCCTTATTTATCAAAATTTAGGATTTTTATCACATAATTTTAATAACATTATTTTATGCCACAACCTCTTAAATACATTCAAATATCTATTTGTTTTGACTAAATGAAAAAGGGCCTAAAATACCCTTGAAGTATTGAAAATGATAAAAAAATTATTGGCTCCAAAATGCCCTTTTCATCCTCCTATTGACTCCAAAATACCCTTGTCATTCACCTTTATGTTCAAAATTGATCACTTATTTAAATGTTTTAAAATTAAACTCTTTAAATATTTTTTAAAATACTTGGCGTTCAATTATTGGTAATAATTTAATTTATTAATATAATTTATAAACCAACCCACTACGCACTCATTACTAACTAAACCTCACCCAATTAATAATCCAATTATAATATCAAAATTGTCATAAACACTACTAATACACGATGAAATTATAGATTCCTGAAAATAACATCCAAAATTATTCGAGTCCGAATTGAAGCCCCAATTAAATTTGGGTTGAGTCGCTTATTTAGGAGGAGACTTTCAATAGGATTCTCTTTCATGATTAAATTAGAAAGTTGTGATTAAAGGTCAAGAACTAATACATCCCGAATTAATGCATGCAGTTTTTAAAATTATAATTTATAAATATTTATGATTTATTTTAAAATATTTAATATATTATATTGAAAAAAAGTTATTAATGAAGTAACATCTCATAATTGAGACGTAAGAATAATTAAAATGACATAATTAGACTTTTAAGTTTATCGATAATTTTTATTTAGACACTTGAATGTATGATACTTTACTTCTATTGATATTTTCGCCTCAAATTTTTAAAAAGACTCAATTGGTAGTAGCTTTTCTATTGTTGCATTAATAATGTGACAGATTTATTAATTTGGAGGGGTTTAATTAATACTGAATGGGAAGTGTATTGATTTATAAATTATACTAATAAGTTAAATTATTACAAATAGTTGAGCGCCACATATTTAAAAAAATGTTTAAATAGTTTAAATATAAAATCGTTAAATAAGTTATCAATTTTGAACCAAAAAGTGGATGAAAAGGGTATTTTGGACCCAATAGGTGGGTGGGAAGGGTATGTTTGAGCCAATAGGTTGATGCAGGGTAATTTTTGTCCTATTTCCAATACTTTGAGGGTATTTTAGGCCCTTTTTTTGTTGATTAAATGATTAATTTTGTTAAATTGTCTTTTTTACATTCCATTAGTTATGTTAAATATTGTAACAGCCGGAAGTTGCATGACCTAGACTAGAGCCTCACATAGTTAATAATGATGATTCTAGACCTAAACTAATAGAATTAACTTGATTAGGAAGCATTAAAGCCTTAACATCAAGGAACGACCACGACGTCCAGAGACTCGTGAAAAATTAACTAGTGTGCCTTAAGTTTTTATACGGGGTTTAAAGAGTCGTATGGAGGTCAAAACTTACGAAAATGCTTAGGGTACAGATTCGAGTATTTTTAGGGTGAAAACATTCGGGTACGACTGTCAATTGAATCACGCTCCGTCGTTAGAGTCTTGAGTACACACTTAGATTCTTGGATCCATGGATCCATTTGGGCAGCCTCTGAATGAATGACGCCTTTCCAGGACGGCCTGTTCATGGAAAGATGGACCGTCCATTAGAGGTCGCCAATCGTGCTTGCGAGCTGATGCAAGATGCTGCCAAGCCAAGGAAGGATTAGTAAATTCCAGCCTTGGCCAACAAAGTGTGGGGTCGGTTGTAGATATATTAAAAGACTTTAACTCATTATACTAACCAACACCACATAACTCCTAAATCAAAAATCATAACCCACTTCCTCTCTCACAAATTCTCTCTCTAACCCACCATCGACGAACAAATAATAACAAAATCTAGGGCACTAAAGATCCATCCTTTCTCACTTATAACTCGTGGAACATCATCAAATAAGCTATGGGGATGTTTCAAGATTAATTTCTCCATGAAGCCCTTCAAAACTTGTATCTTTTTGAAAATGTTATTGTGACCAAAAACTACAGTTTGTGATCTATCCATGGATTCACTCCTAAATTATTTTCTTTATGGTATGTGTCTTATATCATGAATATATTGGGGTTAATTGATTAATTATATTGTGAAAATCTTCAAAGAACTCATGTGCACCCTATTACCTAACTTCGTGAATATTATAGGATGAATTGAGTAGAGGTGAATATGATGTATTGTAATTAATGATTATCTAACCATAGAATCTTAATTTCATCTCTATTGTGATGTATATAGAGGTTACTATGATACTTAATTCGTAACCTTTAAAAGAGGGTAAATCTTAGGGTTTGTATATTTATGTGGAGAATATAGTATATGAACTTTAATATTACTTGCAAGGTACATGGATTATAAAAGAATGAAGCTAATCTCTTGAGTTGATTGAAAGTATAGATCTCATGATAATACCATAATTGATATTGTGAAAAGTACTACCACATATTTATGTTGATTCCAGGATGAAAGTGCATTCTCACCTAATGGATCTAAGAGATTTATATTGAATTGTATTGAATGAAGGTAAATTTCTCTTCACACATGTCGACACAACTAATAGAACTAATGGTAGTAAGTTGGAAAAGTATACTAAGCACCGAGAATATATGGCCAATGAGGAAAAGACCCTCTCGTGAATTCAAGATGGTGGGTCATCCTAGTAAAACTCATTAGATGGGGACTCCCCCGTTAATGCAATAGGTAGAGTCCCTAGAAGTAATCTCCCTATCCCTTAACTACATGCCCCCGTAGGACATATCTAATGGATCCACATAGTAGCTAGTATGTAGGTTCTACCATGGCAAGTAGAACACACTTTTTTAGTGTGGGGCTTTATGACACCGGATTCCATGTAAGCTGTCATGGCCTATGTCGGTTATGATTGATCTTCCCTAAATAATTAAGTAATGAAAGAAGTGTGAACTAGTCTATGATATCCCAATGAGGTTACTAAGTAGAAGTGGGGTAGGGACTTCACTTGTACATTGCACTAGTAGGCTTAGAAAGTTATTGTGGGTGGTTCTTTGTTGTTGTTATATGATAATGATAACATGCACATAAAATGGATAATGGTTATACTGAGCATGTTCTTATATTCAAATGTGGTTCATGATACATGTGTTTCACTCATGATTATGACATGTGATATAATGGAAAGGTAATATGTGTGGATAAGGTGGGTTCTAAGGAACACATGATAGAGTTTTTATTATGGGATGCTAAATTCACATTGCACAAGTGAGCCTTCGATTGTTCTATGGTTATAACTTCACTTTAGTTGGACATGGTTGGAGTTATTTGCATTATGTGTTCTGTTGAAGACGTGAAAGGGTTTTCCAAAACTTCATGAATAAATACTTTTATATAAATGTCCCTTTCTCATGTTTTAATTGTTTTTATGCATTTCTCCATAGTTAGTGCGTTAATTGTACTATCCCCTTTTCTTCTTTCTCTATTATGAGTATAGGTTTCGGCTAATCGGTTTGCTCCTACCTATGTAAAGAAATCTTGGACTTCTTATCTCAAGACTTGTGGTAGGTCCTTAAGAATCGAAGAACCAACGCATTCGATTCCATTTTATGATCTGTCTATTGATGTAATCGAATTAGTAATCTTTGCTTATGTACATTCACTCTAAACACTATTGTGTCTAAAGGGCTAAGGACCCTATTTGAAGACTATTTGTTGAACTCTTATCAATAATTGGTGTATGTGTGACAATGTAATTAGATTCTTACCATTTTTATTATGAAAAGGAAGTTTGAACTTCTATTACAAAAAGCTTTAAATTTCGCATTATTTCAAGTGCATTATGTAGTGTCGATTATGCTAAGGGCTTGTATAAGAATTTTTCGAGGTTAAGTACGTTGTTAATGTCTAGGGGGTACTCTCCCGTCATTACAAATATGGTATAGTTTGGGATACTAGTAGTGTTGATGTCACACACACCACATCAATTAGAGTCTTATTCATAAATGTGAAGCGCACTACTTTTATGAATAGGAGGATATGAGAGTATTAAGAACCTTCTTTTCTTCATGAATCTATGATCGTGCTTGGAGTCCTAACACTATATAATTCTTTCCTTCTAATCCTTTTCTTGTGCTTATAGGCCATGAATACAAGAAGGTATAATGCTAGGAGGGCCAAAGAGGAGAATAGGAATGAAGCAATACCCTTCAAGCTCCTCGAAACCCTCAAGTTCCTATTGAAGAAGGGGTTATGTCTAACTTTGAGATAAGGGCTGCCATCCACAGTTTGACTCAAGTGTTGTCTATCTTAGTTGCTAGGGATGCTAGGGTACAAGTGAACCTCAATGCTAGCACTAGCGCTTTAAGGATAAGTGATTTCACAAGGATGAATCCCTCTACATTTTTTGCTCCAAGGTGGAGGAAGACCCGCAAAGGTTCATAGAGGAAATATTCTAGGTGATAGATGAAATGGGTGTGAATTCTAAAGAAAACGCGAAATAAGCCACCTATCAATTTAAAGGTTTGTCTTTATGTACAATGAAAACAAGAGAGGTCGTTTAGAGAAGGCCGGAATACTTGAGGGCATTCAAAACGTCTTTCCTTGATAGGTTATTTCCCTTGGAACAAAGGGAGATAAAAATACAAGAATTCAACAATCTTCATCAAGAGAATATGAATGTCAAGGAGTATAGCCTCAAGTTCACTCAACTATTCAAACATTCTCCCACTATAGTGGCAGACTCTATGAAGAAGATAAAAAAATTTGTTATGGGGGTATCCGATGTTATGGTGAACGAATGTAGGTTTCCTATGTTAATTCCAAGCATGGAAATTTCATGTGTTGTGGTCCATGTTGAATATGTTAAAGAGAAAAAAATCTTAAACAAGTTGGTAGGGAGTTGAAATGGCCAAAGTCCGATGAAGGGAATTTCTCCAAGTCTAGGTTTGAGATACAAGACAAATCAAGGATTAAAAAGAGGTCTTCTAATCCAAGTTCCTCAAATGTTCCAAAGCAAAATCAAGGGAGGAGAACTGCCTCTAAGCCTCAAGAAACAAATAAGAGTGGTCCTTGTGTTGAAAGAACTAGTTGTGGCAAGTGTGGTTATAGATTATTACTTGTGTCAATTAAATGTGTACAAGTCTGATTATCAAACACATGATTTGGAGTTAGCATCTGCAGTATTTTCTCTTAATATCTGGCGGCATTACCTCTATGGTGTTAAGTGTGAGGTGTTTAGCGATCCTTGTAGTTTGTAGTTTGTATCCACTCAAAAGGATCTGAATTTGAGACAACAAAGGTTGACAAAGTTACTCAAGGGTTATGATGTGACCATTAAATACCATCCTGGTAAGGCTGAAATTGCTGAAGATGTTTTGAGTCAAAAGACGGTAAGTATGGGTAGTTTAGCTTACTTGAATGTATCCAAATGACCTTTGGCAAAATAATTCATACCTTTAAATCTAAATTTATGCAACTGGAAATCTCAAATAAAGATGGGGTGTAGCTAGCATTGAAAGAGGGCCACATTACTTGAAGAGATCAAGGCCAAGAAATTTAATGATAAGAATTTGAACGAACTTAGAGAGAAGACTGTGCTTGGTAAGGAACAAGAGACCACTCTTGATGCAGAAGGCATACTTACTTTCAAAGTAAGAATTTGTGTTCCTCGAGTTGAAGACTTTATTCATAAATTGTTGATATATTCCAATAGATCGCAACATTCCATTAATCTGTGTCTGATGAAGATGCATCGAGATTTGAAGCGAATTTATTGGTAGCTAGGAATAAAGAAGAATACATCGGAGTTCATGGCTAAGTATCAAAACTGTCAACAAGTGAATTATGAACATAATACGCATGAGGTTTGTTTCAAACAATATCAATTCTTTAATGGAGGTCAGAGTTAAAGGATAGCCATGGAGTTTTTTGTGGGTCTTCCCAAGACTTCGGGAATGATTTGGGTAGTGGATACTAGATTGAACAAGTCAGCCCATTTTATTCTGGTAAGAATAGAGTATAACGCTGAAAATGGGCTAAAGTTTATGTTAAAGAGATAGTGAGATTGCATGGGGTGCCCCTCTCTATCATCTCAGACCATGGTACCCAATTCTCATCAAAGATTTGGTGAACACTGCATGACGAATTGGGTACCCAACTCACTTTTAGTACAACCTTCAATCCACAAAAAAACTTGCAGTCAGAGAGGACTGTTCAAGTGTTAGAAGATATGTTCAGGGCCCGTGTGATTGGTTTTATAGGTCATTGGGATAATTTCCTACCGTTGTGTGATTTCTCGTATAATAATAGCTATCTCTCTATTATGGACATGGCACCATTTGAGGCACTTTATGGCAGGGTTATAGATTACCCATAGGATGGTTTGAGGGTTGAGATGTGGAACCTTTCTCTATAGATCTAGTGAAGGATGCTCAAGATATGGTGAGAGATATTCAAGCTAAGCTTCTAGCAGCCTAGAGTAGACAAAAAAAACTATATGGATCATAAGGTAATAGACATGACATTTAAAATCGGTGAGAATGTTCTTCTTAAGGTATCACTATGAAAGGGGTGATGAGGTTTGTGAATAAAGGAAGTTAAGTCTGTGATACTTGGTCCCTTTGAGGTTGATGATTGTGTAAGGTCGGTGGCTTTTAGAATGGCTCTACCACCTAACCTATCAGTTGTTCATTTGGCATTTCATGTGTCTGTGTTGAATAGTTATCATGGTTACACGGATTATATTATTAAGTGGGACTACATTGTGTTAGATAAAGACCTTTAATATGTGGAGGAACCTATTGCAATTGTTGATCGTCATGTGCGTAAATTGGGAGCAAGGAGATTAAGCCCCTGAAAGTTCAATAGAAGCATTGTCCAGTTGAGGAAACAACTTGGGAAATAATAAGGGACATGTGAGACAAGTATCCTAGTTGTTAATAGATTAAGGTACTAATTCATCCTTGGTTAGCTTATTTTTCTTAAGTTTTTACTCAGAGATGAGTGATGAATAAATTGGTATATATTGTAATGTCCAGATTCCATCATTAGAGAAAAGATAACGGGGAAAATTTTTGGTTCGGAAAACTTTTTCGTAGTATTTGGAATTTTCCCAACATATTCAAGATTTGGATGAAATCGGATTCATTAAGGTGTAGGATAATCTATTAGATATTCGGTAATGTATTTATAAATCTGATTGTATGAGATTGTAGATGACTTGTTAAGAAATCCATACGACTTTATGGAATTGAATTTGGTCTAGTAGAACTCCTGAAATCTATCCTAGCGTGAAGGGATTTTCTGAGAGAAGTTTGTTAGGGGTGTGTTATAAAATGGCGCCTTTGAATTATTAAAATAGCTCACTGGTTCCATGCAAGCCGCTTTGGCAGAATTTCTGTTGCTAGGGCAAGACCGTTGTACCGGTGTGAGGGCTGTAGTTGTAGGCCAGATGCGACTTAAAGTGTAAATAAACCCCTAAATGACTTTATTCTGCACATTTGTTTTTTTAGAGCTAAGGAAAGAACTCCAAATGACTCTTGACAGTTTTCCACCATTCTTGAGCATAAAGGTTAGGTTTTCACTCTCATAATAATTTTTTTGAACCGTAAAAACTATTTTCTTTTGTCATTATCGATGGAGAAGGATTTCGATTTAAGAATTGTAGTGGAAAAAGCCTAATTTGATTACATAGGATCATGGGTATGATCTAGGGCCATTAGAATAGTTAGTAATCCGGGTAATTAGTGATTCTTTATTGATTCATGTAATTTATTGATTGTTTGTAGACCAAAATCTAGAGGAACGAAACCTTATAGGGAAGGATAGAGATTATTAGGGTTTGAAGTTTGTTTTGAGGTAGGTGATTGTTGTAAATCTATGATTTTGTGATGCATGTTTGTTCTTGCTTCATTATGATACATGTATATATGTTGATGTTCCATTATTGATCACACTTACTGCAAATGAGATACGCAAATGACTATATGTCATGAATCACTTCTTGATTGTATGATTCTGAGCATATACTAGTTATTGCAATTGTGGTGTGTTGAAGGGATTGGATCGGTTTCCACGTTCCATCATAACTAACTAGGATCAATTGCAACATTCTGGAATAAATAGGGGATCAATTTCCACGCTCCAGCATAACTATCATATCCGGTGCCATGTTTCGGTATGCTAACAGTATGGGTTTGGGTTCCATTGGAGGAAAAACTATTTGACATAATTGGGTCTCTTGAGAATTGTGAAAATGTACGTTGTTCATAAATGTTGATAATATTTTATATATACTGTATATGCATGTGATTTATATTGTTGTAATGACTTATATATGTTACACTTACTGGGATAGCAACGTGATTCTACCAGCAAACTATTGTTGTGTATAGATATTTTACTTGCTCATGTTTTTGTTGAGTATAGGGCATCTTCTGGAGGCTATTTATAGAAATCACTTTGAAGATCAGTGATCGATCCGAATTCAATGGTGAGCTAGTTCCTCCGGTTGTCTTTGATTTCCTTATAAGTATGTATCCATATTTTCAGACTTAGACTAGTCTTTCGATGCCTCTTATATTGGTTAGGTTGTACTTAATTTTATTTTAGACTTTGGTTCGTTGTTTAGATGTTTTGGTACATTGACATTTAGGTTGTAGGTTATTTTTCTTCCGCATCGTTAGTTGTTAGAACTGTTGGAAGTTTATGGGAACTTTGGGTTTTAGATATTTATCTTGTTTCCGTAGTTTATTGTCTTAGTTTTTGTTTAGTTGCTTGGTTTGTGTTGTAGTAGTGGTTCTACAACTGGAGGGTAAGTGTGGGTGTCAATAGTGATTGAAAAGGTCGTGACAAAAAAAGAGTTCCATTTATATTTGTGTGACACTAAGCCTAATAATTTTCATCAATATGAGAAATCTATATTGGTAGTAGTTTTGTACAGTGTTAAAACTCAAATGGTTGATGTGATGACAATTTTTCTTTTGGAGATTCTAATTGCAATATTGCAATAATGGAGTAATTAAGCTTTATTTCATTTAGATTTTAGTAATATAAATAAACAACATTATTCAATATTCTACTTGAAGTATATTATTCAAGAGTAACACTATAGCTTCTTTTGCAATTGTTTTACGTTGTTCAACATATATTGTTCATGTCATTTTAGAAAGTTTGAGATACTTTATAGGAATAAACGTGCAAATTAAAACACATGCCCATAACTATAGTAATAAACCTCCAAAATACATGCCTACAAAAAGTCAGGTATTTCGATTTCAGCTTTAGTCGGTTGTTTTTTGTTTTTCAACTTCATAGACTTTTTATAACTATAGAATGTTTAAAAAGAGATCAAACATATTTTCACTTACATGTGTGAAAATCTAAACTTTAAAATGTTAATTTGACAGAAAATCTTTAAAAATACAATAAAATTCACACGAGTACAAAAATATTTTTTATTTTTTAAATCTCAACGTTCAGCATGTTAAATTAATAGGATCAAAGGCTACAATAAAACTAAATGCAAAACAAAAGATTTACAAAGTAAATTGTTAACTTCAAATTCGAAAAACTATAAAATATTAATGTAACTTATGATCTTACAACAAAATCAAATATTTGCAAAATTTTACAAGCCCAATTTTGAAATAATATATATATAAACATTGAGACCTATAAATTAATAAAAATATTTTATCAAAGTAGTTTATAAATTATAATTTTTTTTTATCTATAAATAAAATTAAATTATTATGTGGTTTCTTTTGAGTTCGATTTGACTTTTTTCCATTCAATATCAAACCAAAACAAGAGTGGTTGTTTTTTTCTTTTCCAACGCCAAACAAACCAAACCAAACCAAAATAAGTTTTTTTTTTGTTTGTTTTATTGGGTTCATCAGTACGTTTTGACTTTACGATTTGACTTGTACACCCCTACTAATAATATAAAGAGACATGATATGCCTTTCCATTATGTTGGAAATAATATTTAGATAAATCCCTAGGAAGACACATTGGAATCAAGCTTATTCCACCTTCCATTGAAGCTTAGAAAACATATGTTGAAGTTGGGGTCAGAGCTATATCTAGGTATTGTGTTTTGGTGAAGCTAGACTCTTCCAACCAGGACTAACTCACTTATTCTTTAATTTTGTTCCCAAGAGGTGTAACAAAGTGAAGATTCATGACAAGTGGGGCTTGTAAATACTTGGAGGAAAAATTTCGATAACTTTATAAAGACGTTGATTTAGTTGCATATATTGAGTTTGACAAGCATTGAAGAAAATCTGCAGAACAAGCAGTACCTCCCTCACAAGAAAATGGTACAAAAAATTTGAGGAGAATACTATTGTTGGGATGGAGGATGACCTCAACACCATACTTGAACAACAAACGATTTAACTGTTTTACCAATTTTTTGTATGCACGGTATAGGTAAGATAACTCTTCCCAAAAGAGTTTATAATGATTGATTATATATTCGTTCTCGAATAATAAACATCCATGGGTCACTATCTCCGAAAATACAACGATAGGCAATTTTTTCTTGAATTTGTCTCATAAATTAAAGGAAGCAATCAAGAAATGAGTGGTTATCAACTAATGGAAATGGTGTATAGAGGTCTTATTGGTAGGAGACTTGTAACTGGAAAATATGATATATAGAGTAGTTAGGAATGAGACCAAAAGCAAATAATAGTTCCAAATGATGACAATATAAACCAAATTGTATGAACCACTTGGCTCAAGTATGTTGTTTATTATGTGAGATTTCCTGATTTTCCACCTCATAGGAAGTCCTTTAAAACTATTGATGTCCTTATTTTCCACCTTTATTTCAATGCAAGAAGACATTCCAAAACATATGTTTTACACTTCAAATTTGTTAAGGTATTTAATGTATTTTCAACTGATTAATATGATTTCTCTTGTGTAATACCTCAGCTTATACATTTGATATATGTTTCTAAGAGAAGTCTTTGTCGAATCGACAAGGTTGATATCTGAAAAATATATGAGATAAGACATTTTAATATTGGATTGCCACTATATATATCTTATCCTCTTGCTACGGAAATTATAAGAAGAACTCGCAATCTAATCCAAGGAATTCCGAGAAAAAGGTACTTGTATACCATGGGAAGGCATGACTTTGCTGGCTAATTTACCCAATCTCCAAGGGTTTCCGTGAACAGATTGGACACTATATGAAGATGTTGTGTTTCAAAAATTAAAATATCTACTAATTGTAGAAGCAGAAATTCAAGGAGAAGAGTCCCCAAACGTTGTAATATCTTTGATAAACAACAAATGAATATGTAATGCAATTCAAAGGATAAAATCAACATTACAATGAAATAATAACATAACATGTATAGTAAAAATTACAAAAATAATAAATTATAAACATTACATGATGACCACAACACTTAGTACTGACTTCAAATGAATAATAAATGATGAAAACAACACTTAAGATAACTGAAATGATAAAAGAACATAAACACGTAATATAATATTTTGCTTTCAACAATTATATAACGGCACTAGTAATGACATCTGAAATAGTAATTGGGAGCTATGGATGAATTAGATCCACTAACCCTATTTGCAATGGGTCCACCAACATTAAGTCTATATGAAGAACTTTAGCTAGCATAATTAGGAGGAGTTCAGACACTTCCTAATGTCTGAAATGTAAATGTATTATTATTCACCATTTGTGCTTATTTTTCAACCTTTTGATTTAGAATTTCCAATGCCTTCTTCAAGTGATGAAGTTGGAATAAGTTGTGTTCTTTGATAGGAGATTCTCACCCTACACCATAAGCTCTCTTCCTATTTTATCGAAGGGATTCTACGTGATTTTTCTCCATCTAAAGAACCCCCTCGAGGTTCATGAGCTTTGTATTGAGCACATGAATACCAACTTTTCTATAAGCCACATTTGTTGATAGTGGACATCGTTATTTGGTGGAGGGAGGTTATTCCTACGGAAACTCTCCACCAACGTTTCCACGCTAGAATGACCATAGAAGAAAAGTTTACCATCTGGGAAAATTATAACAATGGCAATTTCAGCACCATATAGCGTACAAAGTTCACAAGACCGAACAAACCAACACATCGCTTTGAAAACTTAACTCCTGTGTTTCTTGCATTCTTTATTTTCACCATGTCAACCCTTTAACGACCCTTGCTAATTCTTCTTTTCATGTCTAAACTATTACTATGAAACTGGGATTTTTCGTGTTAACACCAAGAGCATTATATAAGAAATTAGTTTTTAAAATAACCTAATGATATAGACGTTAATGATTATAATAAGACAATTAATTTTTTTCCTAATTAGATTTGTATTATTGGATTGCACTTGAGCAAAAATTATTTGAGAAAATTTTTTGACAAAATATATATTAAATGATTAATAAAAACCTTTTAATTTAATAATAGTACCAATTTTGTATTTACAATTAAATTTTGCTAGTCGATCATCATTTAGAGATTTTCCCTAATTAGAATTATATTATTGGATTGCGTTTGACAACTATGTTATTTTAGAAAAATATACCTTTTTAATAAAATATTAAATGATTAATAAAAATCTTTTATTTGAATAATAACACAAATTTTGCCCTTACCATTGAATTTTCCTAGTCGATCACCATTTAGAGATTTTTCCTAATTAGAATTAAGTTATTGGATTGCATTTCACCGCTATTTTAGTTCAGAAAAACTATTTTTAAAAATATAGTAAATGATTAATGAAATCCTTTTATGTTAATAATAACAAGAAGTTCGCATTTACCATTGAATTTTCCTCTTCGACCATTATTTAGATATTTTTCCTCTTTAGAATTATATTATTGGATTGCATTTGACAACTATTTATTTGTGAAAAATTTATTAAAAATATATTAAACTATTAATAAAAACCTTTTATTTTAATATTAACACCAATTTTGTATTTACCACCGAATTTTCCTAGTCGATCATCATTTAGAGATTTTTCTTAATTAGAATTATATATGTTTGAGAACATGTTTAATATATATAGTAAATGATTGATAAAACCCTTTATTTCAATAATAACTTAAGTTTAGAATTTACTATTGAATTTTCCTAGTTGATAATCATTAGAGACATACAATGTATGATACGAGGTATACCCGGGCTTTTGTATTTATAAATGTTGTTGTTAGTTATACCATGTTACTCAAGACCTAAGTTGACTTACAAATCGGATCATGATATGATCAAGTACATTCTGGATCGTTTCTAACCTTCTTATTAGTATTTCTCTCAAAAATTCTATTTTATATATATATATATATACTAGACTAAGTCTTGAAATCCCTATATACAAGAAAAATTTTGTCTTTTATTTATATTTTAGTTATCCAATATTGCACTACATCATACTATGTGAACGAACAATCTATTTTCCTTCTTGCTTGTATGTATACTAGATTCATAGCATGTGCGTTCAATGTGTAGGTTCAGTCTTCATATCCATGTATACGCGAGATATTTTTTCTTGTAGGTATATTTTATATATTCAATATTGCACTAGGCCATACTAAGTGAACAAACAATCTATTTGCCTTCTTTCTTGTTGGGCTTGTAGTGACGAATTAACGTCCTATTCTTAAATTGTTATTCGGCAATTTGTTAGTAAGTAATTGTACTCGAATTAACAGTTTGTCCTATTAGTCATATCATCTCATAGAGTGTATATCCCATTTTAATATTTGAAATTCATTCTACCTTGTCTTTGAATAACTTTATATACATAGTTGAGGGGTATTTTTGTATTTACATGATTAATACAATGGTATTAAACTCTATGTATTCCTAATATCATCAAATACATTGTATTAGTTATACATCCTATACCTTTTATGTGTATATAATCCATGAATTGATTATACATAGTCCCTAAATTTCTACCAAATATAGTACTAAATAATACCATACAAATACATGGACTATTTCTCCTAATATTATACCAAAGCACTCAATATTTTTTTTCCAGTTATTTAATGTTTCCACAACTTATTATATGAACTTTGTCCTAATTGAGCTTTGTTATGCTTGTGTCTCCCCAACCTGTGTTACCATAAATTGGTATTCAATAAGTTAAGAGCTACTACAGGAATTCGTATTGAAAACCCTAAAATTTCATCTGATTAGATTCGCTTTAGGCGTCATGGCCAACCCCAGCGATCCCTGGCCTACACTCCATGCTGATGAAAAACTACCAAAACCACCATTGAACTATGCAATGACTTTGAATGAAGTAGAAGACCAAATAGCAATGCCTATCCCTATCAAAAATATTACTTACATCCATGGAGAGCCAATTGTATTCTGGGAGGAAGAAGAGGTTGAGACCATAATAATTAAGAAGATTTACTGTTTTACATAATTGGAAAATCTTCTTATGGCTGGTCAGAAGTAGAAGAAAATTGAAAAATTGGTCCTTTACGGTGTGATATTCAAGGCAGAATGTTAGGAAGGATTCTTGAGTAATAGAAACATCTTAATTCGCCGTACTACTATGGAAAATTAAGTGCATGTCATGTCAAAAATTTGCATAGATTTTGAAGGCTAAAGATGGGTATACTATAAGATACAACCTCTAAACTAGGAACTCTAGTTCAACCAGAGGCAGAAACTACTACTACCTTAGCATGGACCTCTTTGCCATCCCTATCACCTGGTTTTCGTTAAAGAATCCTTATTGACTATGTCAAAGCAATGGAAAAATTGTTAAATATTGAAATGAATTAATAAGCAAATCTAGACCATGTTTTGTAAAGATAAAGGTTGAAGTCAACTTATTGAAAGAATTTCCCAAATAGATCAATGTTGGCGTTAAAAAGACATCTTGTGGGGAAATCATCTGAACATGGATAAAAATCTTATACTATTACACACCAAAGTATTTCAAATACTGAAAACATTGTGGCAAGGGCATGATTTTCATTGAGGGGGTTTAGAGAGATAAGCAAACAACTAGGTCAGGGCGGGTCAAATATAAATGGTTCAAACTCATATAAGCTACTAAATAAAATTGAACTCTACCTCATCACATTCGATAAAATTGAAGATGTATGTATTTGCACAATGTTAAATGACTATAAGAGAATACATAATTTCAAACTTTAATTGTGGTCTTGTGTCCATCATTGTTGTATATCTACGTTACTATTATATGTATCCACGCGATGCGCATATAATATTCATATAGTATTTTCATTTTTTCTAATTTTGATATCATGTGTGAGTATAATAAATCATATTACCTTACAAAAGTCCAACTATCATATTGTTTCTCCTTAATGAAATGTAATTTTCCCAATCTGTCACACCTTCAGCCTGCACTATGGATGTGACTGACACTCTAGAACCATCACTGATCCCAAGCGAATCCTTAGACTTTCTTACTACTCATGGGAAGACATTACTCAACAATAAGAACTTCAAATGTAAAGATTAACTCAATTGTCTCAACTATTGATAAACTCAGAAACGTCTAGAAATATCCAAATATTCATTAGAAGGCAACTCAAGTCTCAAAAAATTAACAGGGGAAAGGGAAAAACACTCGTCAAGTACTACTATCTATGAAGCCATTAAATACGACATAGATGTGGGGACAAGAGCCACAATATCTTAATTAATCTACAAAATGGGAAAATGGAACACTTTGGAAAGCAAAGAGGTTTACCAAAGCTAGGTATAACTACACGGGATCAATGAAGTTCTTGTTCATAAACCATAACACCTATATATGTATCACAAATAAAATGCATATCGAATGACATCAGTATATTAAATGTACAGACATATACAGGGAAATATGAAACGTGAGGAATTGAAGTGATCCTTTGGGAAGACAACGTAATTCCTAAATCAGTCTCGAGGAAAGATTATAAACAAAAAGAGAATAAAAATGTAGGATTACGAAAAATCTAATATCGGTGTGAGAGTACGACATTTGAACAGATGAGAGAGTGAACGATCATCAAAGATAATACCATTTGGTCCGTATAAAACCTTTTTATTTGCGAGACTATCGGTGAAGAGAGTCGTGTCTTCTAACCCACTCGGGGATGTGCCGAATGGTATTTTGGCTCACCAATAATTTGGGGGTTCAAATGAAGGACAAAATAAAGCTCGCCAACCTGTTCAGCGTGTCGCCTACTGATTTTTTGGCTTTCCGAGTTTTACAAAATGCCCCATCAAACTCGATATTTCAAATGATGATATAAATTAGACACGTCAACCTATTCGTCTTGTTGCCTATTGGTAATTTATCTCACCTATTTCCTATTCTCCAACACTTTTCACTTTTCAACCTATAAATCGACACAGAGTATTCAAAAGTATTTTAAAAAAACCAAAAACGTGAGTTGTCTCCCATGGAACGTCTTAATTAACATCACGTCATGACGAAGATACCAATTAAAACATCAATTTTTGAGGTTGGGCCACTGCATTATTAACGAGCGGGTTTCGCTGTTATACAAACGTCAATGGGGATAAATGTTGGGTCGAAAAACCTTATTGCAGTAACTTGAAATTTGACAACCTAGTCCAGATTTGGATGAAATCAGAGCCACTAAGGTGTAGGAAAATCTTGTAATTATTTGGTGACTTATTTATCATTTTAATTACATGAGTAGTTAGCTAAGTCGTTAAAGAATACATACGATTTTATGAAATTGAATTCGGGTGAGTAGAACTCCTGGTATTGATCTAAGCGTGAACAATATTTTTGAGTGTCGTTAGTCAAAGGAGTATTTTGAAATATAGGTTTTGGAATTAATTAAAATAGCTCACTATTTTGTGCAAGCAGCTTTGAAGATGGTTTTGGTCGCTCGGGGGAGGCCTTAACAACGAGGTGAGGGTCGGTGTGGCAGGCCAGACGAGACTTAAAGTCGTAAATAAAACCTAAAATTACATGATTCTGAACTTTTCGAACTATAGAGCTAAGGAACAGAACTCAAGCAACTCTTGACAATTTAAATTATTCTTGAGGCTAAACGTAGCTTTCCACTCTTTGAATCTGTTTTTTAATCCGTACAATGTAATAGAATGGGTAATTATCGATGGAGGAGGGTTTTGATCTAGATTCTATAGTAGAAAGAACCCTATTTTGGTAGCTTGGGATCATGGGTATGATTTAAGGTTCATAGAATTGTTAGCGATTCGGGTAATTGGTAATTTATTATTGATTCCCTTATTATTATAATTGTATGTAGATCAATAACAAGTAAAAAGAATCACAAAAAAGGAAGGATCAAGTATCTTATTAATTTCTAGGTAGGTGATGATTTTGGTTATGTTATTATTCAATGTATGTTTGTTCTTACTTCATTATTATACATGTATGTATATGAATGTAGCATTAGTGATCAAACTTGTTGTAAATGACATAGAGGGATGATGAATGTCATGAATCATGATTAAATGGTATGAACTTAAGAATATACTTGTCATTGTGATGGTGGTGTTTTTTGTGGATCTGTTGCCACGTTACCAGTATATCTAAATTGGATCGGCTGTCACGTTTCGGCATAAACATTGGATAAGGTACGACGTTCCGGTATGCTAACAGTTTGTGTTTTGATTTTATGAGAGGACCAATGATTTTTATATAATTGTGTATCTTGAGGAATGTAAAATTGTACACATGTTCGTACATGTTTAGAATATTGTATGTGTATGATTTATGCATGTGATTATATTGTTCCAATGACTTACTTATGTTGCACTTAGTGGGATAGCAGCGTGATCTTACCAGTATATTGTTGTTATGACTCATACTGCAGTTTCTCTTTCTTTGTTGAGTATAGAGCATCTTTAGGTGGGTGTTGACACACCTTACTTAGAAGATCAGTGATCGTTCAAATTAAAGGGTGAGACAATTCTTTTGGGCTTCCATGGGTTCTCTTTCGTCTATGTCAAACATTTCAGACATAGACTTTCTAGTTAGTTATTAGTGAATTATATTTGTGTTGTATCACTTCTTTTTAGATTTGTTGAACTGCAGATGTTATGTTACATTGACTTTCAGGTTATAGTCATTTCTTGAATAATGTTAGTTTATTATTATTAAACTTTTGTTTGGAGTTTAAAGGAACTCCTTATTTCATTCCTTAGTATTTAACGTTCTTCCATCACATATATGCTTTAGTTTTTGGGTTGGTTGCTTGATTTGTCTTGTAGAAGTGGTTATCCTATCGGAAAGTTAGTATGGTGCTAATATGGTTTTTATTGCGACAGTGTCAATCGGCAACCTTTTTTTTGGCCTTGGATTCAAATGAAATGAAATTCGACCCATTACCATTTCCAATTACTTGATGGACACTGAGTGCGAGGTGACCGTCTGACTAAGTGTAGAGTCATCCTCTTTCAATTCCTTCAAAACTTTGTATGACCCTTCAACCTTATTGAGAATGCATACAAGCATGTCTTACGGATGAAAGTTTTCCAAATCAACATTTTGTTTCTTAGGATTTTGATGTTCATGGTGTGGAACGTATCCTTACTTGTCACCATCCCGTTGCTTTCAGTTGGCATTACGATCACGTCATTCTCAGTGATAGTCACTCCATACATCATCGCTATTCCAACCCGAATTTCCACCCGGCCATGGACATATTGCATGAAAACCTTCTCCTTGGTTTGCAAGGAAGATCACTTCCTCATTATACAATGATTCAAATTGTGCTTCGTCGGGGTTTGATCCACCACTTACCCATAACATTTTAAATTTTCAACCCTCTACCCATCACATTTTTTGACAATATATCCAGCAGGGTCATCATTTTTTCTATATTTTGTGGTCTCTTCATCTTCTTGATCTACTCTTTTCGTCATCCTAAATTGAGAGGAGACGCTTGATACTCACGAGTGTACCATCCTCCAGTGTTCTTGGTCATTCCATCAAGGAGTTGAGACGGTACCTAATAAGGTTGTTGCGTTATACCTCCAGGAAAAAGTTGGTCTGCAAAACCTTTGTTTCATGAGTAAAGACTCCTGTAGAAGTATTGTAGCAGCACTTTGTTGAAAGTCCGTGAGTTGGACATTGATGTACCAACTTCTGAAATCTTAACCACCTCTCGAGGATCTGTTCATCGTCCAAGTGTTTGAAACATTGTATACTATCCCTTAGTGTCATCATTTTGAAGGGGAAAGAATCTTACAAAGATATCCCGCGTGAGTTCATCCCTAGAGGTGATGGAGTTCCTCGATAGATTAGCTAACCATTTGGTATCTTAACCCCTCAAAAGAGAATTAGTACAACCAAAGACGAATTGATTCCTCTGATATGTTCTTAATGAGAAGGACTGCAAACGTCCATCAAATTCCTAAAATGTTCATGGGGATCTTCATGGGCATGCTTTCCATATAATCCTTTCATTTGCATGACCTGTAGTATTATGCTAGTTACATGGAAGACAACATTCCCTCAACCTGAGTAGACATATCGCACAAAAACATCCAATTGAATCGGGTCATTCACATCGTTATGATTTCCAATATTATCTTGGACACCATTACTCTTGTTCACGCTCATTTTTTCGTCTAATCAAAACAAGCCAACACAAACACGAAAAAAAGTAAGTCGAGTCAGCTACAACACAAAAAGATTACCACTTTAAACTTCAACAAAAGAATTCGAAACAATTTATTTATTTTTATTTTTCACCTTTAATTTACATAAATTAATCTACATGTAATATATCATATGGTTACTTAATTGTTAAATATTAATATTTTAATTACATAATGAAATTTATGAAGCCCAATAACTATACTTTATTTCTTATGCTATGGCGGTATAATCGATTAGATTAATTAATTTACTTAAAGTAGAAGACAAAACATTGTATAAAACTCTTCAAATTCATTGACATTTTATTTTGAAATTAAAAAATCATGTTTCATGATCCATTGTGTCTCAATATTAAAATTGTTCTCGTTCAGAGACTCTTTGAATTTGAAACCAAAAATAAAATGTATGTGTCCACATTCAATGTGTCTCATAAATTAATTTTTATAGGTGCAAATATAGTTAAATGTCACTATAAATACCAATAAATTATACCCACAATTTGTTTTTTCCTAGTTCATCATATTCTTTCTTATTTGTCATATACAGTTCTCTAATCTTCTTCCTCGATAATTATATAACATATGGTCAAAAAGCTAACTAAAGAGAAGAACACATGACATCATTCTGAAGTTAGCTTTCTTACAATAGAATAGTTCAACTTAGAAGAGTAAGAGATGAAATCATTAAAAGTAGAAGTTTTCTTATGGTATGATAGTTGAACTTAGAAGTATAAAAGAGGGGACCTATTCCAAGAGATGTTATGTTTATATCATAATGTTAAATTTTCATTTTCATTTTGGAGTTAAGGTATGGTTGTCCAAATTGAAGTTGGTATGCAATCCACATTTTTATTTAATTCTTGTATCATTTTGCATTGTTGTGTGAATTCAATTTCTATTTGTCCTTATGCTATTTTTCTTGTAAGTGTTACTGAATCGACAAAACTTCTGTTAATGTATGATGATTTTTATAATACTTGAGTAATTTATGCAATATGCTCACATATTCATATGGTCAATTGTATTAATTCAAATTAACTTAAATAAAGATTTCTAAAATATTGTTTCTTTGAATGAAAAATCATAATTCTCTTACGTTATCATATATATAATATATTGTTGCGAAAACATACATATATGTTCATTTTCACCCTTTTCGTTTTTTATTTAAAGTTTTATCTACGATTTGTTTGAATGAGATAAAAAACATCAATTTCAAATAAAAAGGAGAATTCCGCATATATTTGTGCTACACTAAGCCTAATAATTTTCTTAAATATGAGCAACCTATATTGGTTGTAGTTTTCGGCAGTCTTAGAACTCAAATATTTGATTTGATGATAGTTTTGCTTTTGGATATTTTTATTGCACATTGTAAGAATTCAGTAATTAAGCTTCATTTTGTTTAGATTGTGCTAGTGACATGGAAGACAACGTTCCCTCAACCTGAAGTAGACGTATTGCACCCAAAACACCCAATTGAATCGGGGCATTCATATCATTATGATTTCCAATATTATCTTGCTGAAAGTTGAAAATAGCATTGATTCAGTGGCACAGATAAGAAGCATTGAAGCAAATCTGCAGAACAAGCAGCAACACCCTCACCAAAAAGAGGTGCAACTTTTGAGGAAAATACTATTTTTGGGATGGAGGATAACCTCAACACCATACTTGAACAACAGACGCTTTAACTGTTGCCAATTTTTTGCATGGACAATATAGGTAACATATCTTGTGAAAACAATTTATAATGATTGATCGTATATTCTTTCTCAATAAAAAATTAGGCATGGGTCACTATTTACGAAGAATACACTGAGAGACAAATGTTTCTTGAAGCTGTCTCTTCCATTAAAGTAAGCAATCAAGAAATGAGCGGTGATCAACTAATGGAGATTGTGTATAGAGGTTTAAACGGTAGTTTTTTCATCAAAGAGAAGTATATACTGTATAGAGGTTTGAATGGTAGTTGTCTCTTCAAAGAGAAGTATATTTTTCGAATCGACAGGGTTGATATGTGAAAAATGTCACAGATAGGATATTTTGATATTTGATTGCCAGTATATATATATATATATATATATA